>NC_029790.2:77882645-77958616 GCF_000816755.2 Arachis ipaensis
AACTTATCATATAAAATAGAAAATTAAACTAACTAACTAATTAACTAATTAACTAACTAACTAACTAAAGGAAATTATGGTGGATGGGGAATGATAGTGGTGGATGGTGGTTAGAGGAGGGAAAGAAGAGAACAGGAGAGAAAAGAAGAAAAGATATGGAGAGAAGAGAAGAAAATAAAGCTATGTGAGACAGGGGAGGTCACGCGTACGCGTGGGGCATGCATACGCGTGACATGGGAAAACAGGGGGTCGACACATACTCGCGAGGCACGCATACGCATGATAGGCAGGCGTGCGCAATGCAAAGTACCCGCATGGTCCTGGCACAACTCTCTGTCCAGGCCATGTGGTGGCACAGTACACGCACGATTCACACATGACCAAATTTTGAGGGTCACGCGTACTTTTCGGGCAAGCGTACACGTGACATGCTCTTTTTTTTAAGAGAATATAAACATAAACAAGACTTTTCAACCAACTATCTACATTTTGAAAACAAAGCAGACTCTAAAATTAAAAAAATCTCTAACTTCTAAAAACTATTTCCACCCTTTAAACATGCAATTCAAAACGATATGGTAATTCAAAGCAAAATTATTAACTATTCGACTATGCAACTTAAAACACAAATCTAACCAAGTAAACTAACATCTAAGAGCAATATGTACAAGAATGATATAGAGAATTGAAGTACCTAACAATAAAAACTCAATTTATTCATTCACTATACACAAAAGAGAAAATGAAAAGAGTTTACCATGGTGGGGTGTCTCCTACCTAGCACTTTTCTTTATTGTCCTTAAGTTGGAAAATTTTGAGAGCTCTAATCAAGGAGGCTTGTACTTGAATTCGTCCTTGAACTTCCACTAATGCTTAGACTTCAAATGATTGCCAGAATTTCCAATCAAGTGCAACAAACTTTGATGAAGTTCTAAACAAGTCAGGAGCTCCCAAAATTAATCCTCCTCTTGTAATCCAGGATTCCATACCTTGTTTTCACACCCGTCTTCAAATTGACTCATGTGATTCCTTTCGGGTGAGTTCACTTCAGAATTCTCCTTTAAGCACCTAAACATCCTTCTAGATCCTCTGAATTGAGCTCTACGCCAACCCTTGCACTTCAATCTTGAAGCTTCAACCTTAATGAGCCTCGATTTACAATGCCAACCACTAATCATCTCTCTTCTACTCTTCAACCCACAAAGCATCCTAAGTTGACCATCCGTTTCTAGCAAGCTAAATTTGAGTGGGACAATAAAGATAATGGATATAAGTTTTCCCACTCAAATGAAGGAAGAGATGGCGACCTAGGTAGAGAAGTCTCCAATGATATTGACAAAGAAAATTTCACTCCCGTCCATTCTCTTTGAAGGACTTCAACTAATTGATAAGCTTCTTGACGATAGGATTTTTGACGGTTTAGAATTTCTTAATAAATCCTCGTTGCTAGTATAGTTTTTAAACCAACAAAGAAGCCTTTCATACAAAAATTTGTTTGTCACTAAAGCAAACCCAATAAAATTAAACCGAAGTATTTAAACCTCGGGTCGTCTCTCAGGGAATTGCAGGGAAGTGTACTTAGAATTGGTTATGGGATTGTATATTTTTGGGTTTTTTAAATGTTGAACAAGGAATTTAAATGACAAGAAAGTAGACTAATAGTTATGAAAGCTATTGGCAAGGTATAAGAATTAGAAGTCCTATCCTAGCTATCCTTATCAATTTTGATGAGAATTGTCCATTGCTCCCACTTAGTTAACCTCTTACTGTGAAGGAAAGTCAAGTGGATGAATCAATTTGATTCCTCAAGTCCTATTCAACTCCTAAGGAAAGACTAGCTTGGAGGGATCCAAACCAACTAGCAAATTTCAATTATCAATCAACAAGGGAGTTTGATAACTCAAGCATCTCCAATTACTCAACCAAAGCCAAAAGGAGAGAAATCTAACTTAAAACCCTCCCAAGCATTTTGTCAAATACTTGAAAGGCATAACATAAAAACATAGAAAACTAGCAAGAAATATTAAATCCAAACAACCAATTTCAAACATCAATGACTAACAAATAATAGAAGAAGCAATAAATATGAAATACCTCAAATTGCATTAAATAGAAAATCAAATCTAACATGAGAATTCATAAACAAAACTGGAGAATAAATAAATCAACAAGAGGAATAGATAAATTAAAGTGCTAGAACTAATAAGTGTAGAAGGAAACAAATTAAACTAAAGTAGAAATCTAAAGTTGAAGGAGAATTGAACCTAAGAATCCTAAAACCTAGAGAGAGGAGAGAGTCTCTCTCTCTAGAAAACTACATCTAAAACTTAAAACTATCTGAATGAAAGTTGTGTGAATGAATGTATGAATGATTGGATGAGTCCCCCATTATGCAGCTTCTATTATGTGTTCTCGGGCTTGGAATTGGGCCAAAAAGGAGCCCAGAAATCGCCCCCAGCACTTTCTGCAATTTCTGCACGTGGCGCATGTCATGCGTACGCGTCGATGATCTTCTTCGCGTGTTACGCGTATGCGTCAGGTACGCGCATGCGTCGCTATGCAAATCTCCAGTTCACGCGCACGCGTAAGCCATGCGTGCGCGTCGCTCCTCGCTGGTTGTCTCCTTTATTTCTTGTGCGCCTTCCATTTTTGCAAGCTTCCTTTTGATGCCAGGGCATTTTGGCCAGTTTCACTGACCTTTTCTTTACTGTTTTTAAGGTAGTTTCATGCATTTTCTTAGAAAATAAGCGAGTTTTGGGTAGATATTCACTTACATCTTGATTCAAGCATACATTGTGCACTTTACATGATTTCATGAGAATTTTGCATGAATTATATGATAAATTGGATGATGCATGATCCCATGATTAAGAGCAAGACTTTGATGCACTTTGTTTGATTGATTTCAGGCCAAAAGAAGAAGAGAAGAGCCACGTTAGTGGCTACGTTAGTTACACTAACGTGGGCACTAACGTGGAAGGAAGGAAAGCCCCAATGTTAGGGAGAAAAGTTAGTGGCATTAACTTTGAAGAAGGAGAGCATGGAACGATAGCAAGGAAGACCCACGTTAAGAGTCACCTTAGCTACACTAACGTGAACTCTAACGTAGGGACAAAAGGTACCAAGCAACGTTAATGGGAAGGTGAGCCCCAATAATGCTTGCGAAAGGGGTATATGCCAACGTTAGTGGAAAAAGAGAGTGCCACTAACGTTTGCGAAGGCTACAAGACCCACGTTAGTCTCCACATTAGTGAGATTAACGTGGGAACTAACATGGAAGGAAAGGGGAACGCCAACGTTAGTGGAAAAAGTGAGTTCCACTAACGTTGGCGAAGCAAAAAGACCCACGTTAACTTCCACGTTAACTAAGTTAACGTGGGCAAAAGTCCCACCTGACAGCCTGACCATGCCTTCTTCAAACACGCATAACTTGAGCCACAAAGCTCCAAATGAGGTGATTCTAGTGGTATTGGAAAGTAGGATTCTAGAGCTTTCCAAGCATATATAGCACTACATGGTTGACACTAAATTTGAGGGAGAAAACCTGCCCCGAAAGTGCAATGATGAACATGGTATCAACCTGTATTAAGGCCAACTGACCTCCTCACCTTCCAAGAAGTGTAACTCGAGTTGTAGAGTTCCAAATGATGCGCTTCCAAAGGCGTTGGAAAGTAGACATCCAGAGCTTTCCAGCAATATATAATAGTATGAGATGGACATTGATTTTGAGCTCCAGAACATGGAAATATTAAGCCCCTGGTCGCTAGCGTTATCGGGACTCACGTTTTCCACTAACGCTAGCGACTATGCCAGCGACCATGTCCACTTCAAAGGAGCATAACTTGAGTTATAGAGATCTAATTGAGGTGATTCTAGTTGCGTTAGAAAGTAGACATTCAGGGCTTTCCAACAATATATAATACACTATAGTGGGCATGAAATTGGAGTACAAACAAGAGGCATCTTTTAAGCCCCAAAAACACCAACTGGGCAGCAAGTGCAACGTTAGCCACAATAACTTTAGCACTTGGACCTCAAATTGACTCACTTCTCCCTCAAGTCCACTTCAAAGCTCAAGCAAGTAAGCCCACAATTGTCAACCAATCAAGACCACAAGAAGCATCTAGAATAGGAATTTTCATTTAATTGTAATTTGCTTTTAATTTCATTTTGTAATTTAGGAGAGCCTATATAAAGGCCTTAGTTTTTACATTGAAAGCATTCTGGAAATTGAAGGAAGGGGGAGAGAGTGAAGACCAATTCGAACTTCTGTGAATTGGCACACTCCAAGGGGAGTGGGTCTTCGGACCCCTCCCCTCCTACACTCTTCTTCCTTTTCTCTTCTTTTTCTTTCCTTGGTAGTAGTTTAATTCTAGTTTGTATTTTTCATTTATGAACTTTGAAGTTTCAATTTCAGTTTTAATCTTCATCTTTACTTTTCTGCACTTTCTTTTTTTTTAGTTCTTACATTTACTTTTCTTGCCATTTTACTTTTCTGCACTTTATTGCTTTCTTTACATTCATGCAATTTACATTCCCTTTTTACTCATCATCCAAATCTGAATCGTCTAACTAGGATAATCAATTAACTATTGATTGCTTAATCCGTTAATCTCTGTGGGATTCGACCTCACTCTTTTGTGAGTTATTACTTGACGACGAAATTCGGTACACTTGCCGAAGGAAATTTGTTACGTGACAAGTTTTCCGCACATCACCTTTCCATACTCTAAGCCATTCCTGCCCTATAAAGCCTGAAAACACTTAACGCACAGATCACAACATCAAATGGTATAAAGGGGAATTAAAATACACAATTTAAAAGCTTAGGAAGCAAGTTTTCAACTATATCACAGAATTAGGAAAGATTTGTAAAACCATGCAAATTATATGAATAAGTCAGCAAAGAGTTGATAAAAACCACTCAATTGAGCACAAGATAAACCATAAAATAGTGGTTTATCAATCTGTCCACACTTAAACATTAGCATGTCCTCATGCTAAGCTCAAGAGAACCAGAAGAGTAAAGGTAGAATGGTGGGACTTATGCAATGCAAGCTATTTAGATGTGAGCTACCTATATGCATCATGCTATTCTAATTACTATCTATCTATATATATATAAGGATACATGGGGTCAAATTGAGTCAAATTTCCAAGAAATCATATATGCACAATCAAGGGCTAAATCATATCAAAACACATTCACAATTGAGTTGAATTAATCAAAAGAGTTCACAAACTTGCAAGACAAGCAATGATCAAATATGGACATATAGAAATGAGCCATTGAAACCTCACTGGATTTGTATGTGCACTCTAATCACTCAAGTGTTTGGGGTTAAACAACTCAACTCTTCCATAATCATGCTTTCTAAAACTTTGTTCTTCATCTAACCAATCAACAAATATTTAATGTACAAATGCAAACATCATGAGGTCTTTTCAAGGTTGTAATGGGGCTAAGGAAAGGGTGAGGATATATGTATGGCTAAGTGGGCTATAATATGAATCTTTGACTAACCTAAACTCTCACCACACACACATACTCTGTAAAATTCTAAAATTATGCCTAGCTACCCATAATCTCACTTTTGTGTATTTCACATACTCATGTATCCAAGTTTTCCTTTAATTTCACCACATATGCATTGATCTTTTATTAAACTTAATATTGGGGTAATTTTGTCCCCTATTTATTTGTTTATTTATTATGCAATTTTTTTTATGAACATGGAAGCAAACATAACATTTCAATGCATATGGTTTTTCTAGTTTCACATGAGTAGGCACCCAAATCCCAATATTTAAATAAAGTAGAAACACAACATATTCCTATTAACCCAAGTTCACACAGTTCCCCACACTTAGTTAACACACTATCTCTATCTTAAGCTAACCAAAGATTCAAATGGGATAATTAATTGTTTATTTTTCTTAAGGCTAGTGATGTGGTAATATAAAGAACAAATGGGGATTAAAAGGCTCAAAGTGGCAAATAAAGGTAATTGAAAATGGTAGGCTATTTGGGATAAGTGAGCTAATAACAAATGATGGCCTCAGTCATATGCATGCATGTAAATACACTAAACAATGGACATATAGAATGGAACAAAGCAAAGATTGCAATCATAGAGAAGAAAATGCACAAGAATAAAAATCATGGTTAAATAATGTAACCATGCAATTAAGCTCAAAAACTCACGGGTTGTGTGTTCTTAGCTATAAACCATGTTCCAAATTACAATTCTCAAACAAGTTTAACACAAAAGTTTTAATTTAAATTAGTGAAATGCTATAAAATAGGTCTTGAAAAAGAATTTATCACTCCAACCAAGTAGTGGTAGAAGAACATGCATAAAATCAAATAAACATGCGATTAAACATGCAAATGCAGCAACTAATGTAACAAGGAAAATTAAACATTGGTGTTAAATTAGGAAATAAATAACCCACAGAAGTCGGTATCGACCTCCCCACACTTAAAGATTGCACCTGTCCTCGGTGCATGCAAAGAAGTGCAAGTGGACGGGCTGCTACAACTGACGTTTTTCTCTCCAAAGATTGTGCGTAGGAACTTGTTTGTCGCCCCATGTGAAAGTTTTCTCTTTTCCTTTCTCGGTGGCCATCCTGAAAGAAGAGGAAAAGAAGAAAAGTAGCCCAGAAACAAAGATAGAAAACAAATAAAATATGGGTGGGTTAATGCCAAATAATGAGGGTCTCAACTACATGGTAGCTACAACATGTACATGAGAAAATAATAGAAACAAATGGCATATCAATAGTGCAGAGATAGTAGGTAATGAGAGACGATATAAATTCATGTCAATGCAAAAGAAATACAGGTATCATAAAAGATTGGTATTGACAGATAAATAATATCACCCAACAGTGTAAAACAAGTCACTAAGCACCAAAATAATGCAAGAAAAGATACAACAGTTGAATAAAAATATTTAACACCAATGGTAAAATAATAAACTTAGAAAATAAAATAAAACATGCACAAGATTAAAATGCAATGAATGAAAGTATGCAAATAAATTAAGTAAAATAGAATGAAAGAGAATAAGGATGAGAAGTTAAAGAAATGAAGAAGAAGAAGAAAGTAAGAAAGGAGGAAGAAAGACGGAGAAAGGATAGAAGAAAGGAGCAAGAAATGAAAAATAGGGTGCGACGCGTGTGCGCGCCTCACGCGTACGCGTGAAAACTTAAATGGCCATGCGACGCGTAAGCGTCCCCCACGCGTATGCGTGGGTGGCAAAACATGCATATTGATGCGTGAGCGTCGGTCACGCGTACGCGTGACTACTCGCGCGACTCCAGCACAGTGGCAGCCCAACTCTCTGTTAATTCGCTCTTTACGCCGAATTCCATGCCCACGTGTATGCGTCGCTGACGCTTACGCGTGGGTTGAAAAATTAGCAGGGGACACGTACGCGTAAGGTACGCGTACGTGTGGCGTTGCTTGTGCGTAAGGCACGCTTCCTGCGCCACTCCCACGCAACTCTTTGTCCAATCCCACTATGTTTCGCATTCACGCATGACGCGTACGCGTCATAGAAGCTTGCGCGTCGAATGCTCTTCTTTTTTTTATTTTTTTTATTTTTTATTTTTTTAATGCAGAATGCAGGTGATGATGCAGAAATGATGAATGAACACTGATAAAAATAAAATAAAATAAAACTAAGAATAAAAATGAAAGATCATACCATGGTGGGTTGTCTCCCACCTAGCACTTTTAGTTATTGTCCTTAAGTTGGATATTTTGGTGATCTCCTTGTCATGGTGGCTTGTACTTGAACTCATCCCGAAACTTCCACCAATGCTTGGACTTCCAATAAGCTTCAACCTCTCCAAATAAATTCACCAAGCCTTGATGAAGTTCTCTACAAGCTTTGAGCTCCCAAAGTTGATCCTCTTGTATGCCCGGATCCCAAATCTTATTTCGACACCCGTCTTCAAGTTGATCATCATGATTCCATCCGGGTGGTTTAGCCTTGGAATTCTCATTTACGCAACCAAACATCCTCCTAGACCTATTCACTTTGGTTCTACACCAACCATGGTTATCAAACTTTGAGCGTGCAACCATCATGAACCTAGAGTGATGCTTCCAACTGATGACAAGTCATCTTAGCCTAGTTTCACTAGTCTTTTTCTTTTGTTTTCAATTGATTTTATGCATTTTCTTTAGCCATAAGTAAGCCAATTGGGTGAAATTTCATATTTCCTTTGATCCAATCAACCATGGATGAATTAATGCAATTTCATGAGATTTTATGCTATAATTGTCATATATTATGAAAGAATAACAAACTCATGATTTTGAGCATAGCTTTGATGTGTTTGGTTGATTGATGATAGGTGAAAAGAGCTTTGAAGAAGGTTGAAGAAAGAAGAAAGGTCAAGGAGCAAGAGAGAACAAAAAGCTTGAGCAAAAGCTTGCCTCAAACTTTAGCTCAAGCTTTTGGAAGAGTGAATTCACATTGGTTGGAGCAAAAGCTTGCGCCAACGTTTTTCTCAAGCTTTTTGGCAAGCGTTGGCGCCACACACCAACACCCTGGAGGAGAAAAGCTTGCGCCAACGTTTGCCTCAAACTTTTTGGCAAACGTTGGCGCCACATATGCACACAAGGGGATCAACGTTTGGCCTAAAGTTTGACCTCAAACTTTAGCCCAAACATTGGTAGCAGCAAATGAGGGCAGCTGATATGAAAAGCTTGAGCCAAAGTTTGCCTCAAACTTTGACTCAAGCTTTTATGATTCATAGCCCGGTTCACAGTGGGTCTCTCTCCAACTCCAAGAGCAATCAACAGAGGCTTTTATCAACCCAATTCCATCAAGAGCAAAGGCCCAATTCAAGGCTTGAAGACCATTTGAAGAAAGTGTATAAATAGCTTAGGATTTAAGTTTTTCGGGGAGCTTTTCCTTTAGAATTCTTGGAACACTTACAAAGAGCTCACCTTTACATTTTTGATTTGTTGCTTTAGAATTCTAGAGAATTGGGAAGGAGAATTGATCTCTATTCTTCCTTGTTCTTGCTTGAGCACTCTTTACTTTTCTTGCTTTGGATCTTGGGTGGAGAATTGAAGAACTTCTGTTTCAATCTCACCTTGAGATCTTGTTTAATTTTCTGCAAAATTGAATTTCCTTTTCTGTTAATTGCTTCTTCTTCTACTCTTTCTGCTATTCACACTTCTTTATTTCCTTTGCAATTGATTCTTGCTGGATCTAGGAAGGCAGTGAGATCTAGACTCAGCTATCTAGTCTCTTGAGTCCAGAGATCTACAGTTTTAAATTTCAATTTCTTTATTTCATTGCTACACCAAGCTTTTTCTCATTTCCGTTTTAGATCCGGTTTAATTCAAGTCATCTTCTACTTTTCTGTTTATTGCATTTTACTTTTCCTTGTTTAATTTCTGCAAATCCAATTCCCAATTCCCTTTACAATTCAAGCCATTTACATTTCTTGCACTTTAAGATTCTGCAATTTACATTTCTTACAATCTAAGTTTCTGCAATTTATATTACTTGCACTTTAAGATTAAGCCTCTTTAATTTCTCTGCACTTTAAATTCTTGCCAATTGTCCTTCTCCCTTTTAATTTCATGCAATTTAGCTTCTGTCGAATACAAACCACTCAAATCAACTCTTGATTCGCTAGACTAAGTCATCCACTAAACTAAAATTGTTCAATCCTTCAATCCTTGTGGGATCGACCTCACTCCCGTGAGTTTTATTACTTGATGCGACCCGGTGCACTTGCCAGTTAGTTTTGTGTTGGATCGTTTTCCACACATCAAGTTTTTGGCGCCGTTGCCGGGGATTGAAATAGATTGACAGTGAGTAAGTGAAGTGGAGATCTAGATCTAGCATTTTTATTTTCTGTTTCTCTAACTTTGGACTAACCCACTAACTGTTTGAATTTTTGCTTAAGCTAACTACAATTTCATCATGGATTGAAGTATTGCTATCCTTCTGGTTTGGTATGATTTTTATGTCTTGTTTGTATGTCAGGGACAAGGAGAGCTATACCAACCTTTTGTGAACAAGACGAAAGAACCCTCAGGAGATTAAGAAGAGCTGAAAGAGGGAAAAACATTGTTGGAGAAGAGGATTCGGAAGAAGAAGAGTTCCAAGATATGGAGGAACATACAACAATTCCAAATAATTCACAAGGAGGAGCAGCTAATAACAACAAGAATCCACCACAGAGAAGAGTTCTCGCCTCCTACACATTTGCAAATCCTAGACATTGTGGGAGTAGCATTCATACCCCAAATGTTAATGCAAATAACTTTGAACTAAAGCCACAACTCATCACATTAGTTCAAAACAATTGCTCCTATGGAGGAGGACCACTTGAAGATCCAAATCAACACTTATCCACTTTCTTGAGGATTTGTGACACTGTTAAAACCAATGGAGTGCATCCTGATAGCTATAAGCTACTGCTATTTCCATTCTCTCTCAGAGACAAAGCCACCCAATGGTTGGAATCTTTTCCAAGAGACAACATTGACAATTGGGATGATCTAGTGAGCAAATTCCTTGCCAAATTTTACCCACCTCAGAGGGTTATCAGATTGAAGACTGAAGTACAAACATTCACCCAAATAGAGGTTGAGCCATTATATGAGGCATGGGAAAGGTACAAGGCTCTGATCAGGAAGTGTCCCCCTGGAATGTTCAATGAGTGGGATAGATTGCAAAATTTCTATGAAGGTTTGACATTGAAATCTCAAGAGGCCTTGGATCATTCAGCTGGAGGCTCTTTGCAACTCATGAAAACTGCAGAAGAAGCTCAAAATCTCATTGATATGGTAGCTAACAACCAGTATTTCTTCGCTCACCAAAGGCAACGCCAACCATCACAGAGAAAGGGAGTGATGGAGTTGGAAGGAGTGGACTCAATCCTAGCTCAAAACAAATTGATGCAGCAGTAGATTCAACAACAATTTGAGCAAATGGCCAAGAGGATTGATAGCCTCCAAGTTGCAGCAGTAAGCACCAATCAACCATCAACCACATGGGGAACAAATGAAGAAACTCAAGAGGAGCAACAGCAGGAGCAAGTCCAGTACATGCACAACCAAAATTCAGGGTCAAATGAAGTCTATGGTGATACTTACAACCCTTCATGGAAGAACCATCCAAACCTGAGGTGGGGAGATAACCATAACCAAAACCAACAACCATGGCAAAGAAATTCAAATCAAAACACTTCAAGAAACAACCAAAATAACAACCAACAGCAAACCACCCAAAACCCTTACAGAAAACCCCAAAACAACCACCCCAACTCCAACCATTATCCATCCAATAACCAACCCACAAACCAAAACATTTACCACCAACCCTCAACAACCCATAATCAGCCAATTTCACATGACTCTCAAAGAATCACTAACTTGGAAACCTTGATAGACAAAATATGGAAACACCAAGAAATGACAACCAAGAACCATGAAGCCTCCATGAAGAACCTAGAGAGGCAGATTGGGTAAATCTCCAAGCAGATTTCTGTTGAGAGACCATCAAGTTCCCTGCCAAGTGACACAATTCCAAATCCTAAGGAAGAATGCAAGGCAATACAGTTAAGAAGTGGGAAAACATTGATGAGCAACAATGACACTACAAGGAAGTAAGCTGAGAACAACAAAAGGCCAATAGAGGGGGAAAAGCCAACACACGCAGAGGGAGCCAATGGTGATGATGCAATGGCAAGCAAGCAAACTCAAGAAAAGGAGGAACAATCAAAAATTCAAAAAAAGGGGAATGAAGCAATTGAAGAGCCAACCAAGAATCAAAAGCAACAAGCGGAGAAGAACTTTGTACCTCTACTGCCATATCCCCAGAGATTCAACAAGGAGGCTAAGGATCAACACTTTCATAAGTTCCTTGAGATTTTCAAGAAGTTGGAGATTAACATTCCCTTGGCTGAAGCACTTGAGCAAATGCCTTTGTATGCCAAGTTTTTGAAGGAGCTTATTAACAAGAAAAGAAGTTGGCTAGAAAAAGAAACTGTGATGCTCACTGAAGAATGCAGAGCACTGATTCAAAAGGGACTTCCCCCTAAACGTGAAGATCCTGGGAGTTTCTTTCTACCCTGTGCCATTGGTAACATGACCATCAGAAAGGCGCTGTGTGATCTAGGGGCTAGTATCAATCTAATGCCCTCCTCTCTAGTGAAAAAGCTGCGGATGAAAGAAGTGAAACCAGTACAGATGTCTTTAGAATTGGTGGACAAATCAGTAGTGTACCCAAGGGGTATAGTTGAGAACCTTCTAGGCAAAGTAGACAGATTCATTTTCCCTGCTGATTTTGTGATCTTGGAATCTGATGAGGATGATAGTGACTCTATTATACTGGGAAGGCCATTCTTGGCCACTGCTAGGGCCATCGTAGACGTAGAAAAAGGAGAGTTGACCCTTAGGCTACATGATGAAAGTGTCACACTGAGTATCTCTCTAGAAATAAAGTTCATCAATGAAAAAGAAGATAGCATGGAAACTGACAAGATAGAACTGCAGAGGAAGGAAGAAATTGACAAGATGATCAGCAGTCACCTTCCAAAGCAAGAAGTAGATAATGCAGCATGGGAAGAAGAAAAAGAACTTGTACAGAGCAATGAAGAGATTCATGAAAGCATTGATGTGTTAGTTATCAAGAAGAAGAATCCCAAAATGAAGCCCACTTGGAAGCAGAAAGAATCAATAAGAAGAAGGAAGAAGAATAAAAACAGAATCAAAAAGGGTTGGAAGAATAAAAAAATTCCAACAGAAGGGCTTTCCAAAGGTGACAAAGTGCAGTTAGTCTATCAACAACTGGGAGCAAGCCAACAGACGGATGACTATTACACTGTCAGCAATATACTCTCATTAGAGCATGCTGAAATTGAACACCAGAGAACAAAGAGAAGGATCACAGTCAGGGGAGACAAGTTGAGGCACTACAATCATCAACCACCATAAAAGAAAGCCCTAGTGTCAAGCTAGTGACAATAAAAGAGCACTCCATGGGAGGCAACCCATGATTTAAGATTTATGTCATTTTAAATTCAATAAGCTATGATCACCTGAGCATGAATTTTTTTTCATGAACGTACTTAATGAATGCATGCACTGTTTTGAAACATATGATAAGACTTCTAAGTTTGGTGTGCCTTCAAGCACACCAAACCAGTGTTACAAACATTTTCATACTATATGCTTAGTTATCCTAATGAAGCATATGACCAAACACTAAGTTTGGTGTCTGCATAGGTGGATATTTTCAGGAGATCAAATTTTTTTTTTCTCTTCATGAAAATTAAAAATCATGCACCAATGATCATACATTGTTACTTTCTGAGACCTTACAATTGAAAAGAAATCATATTCTGTGATGAAGGCATCAATTGTGATTAACTGCTGGCATCTCACATTTACCCCTTAACAAGAGACAAGTTTAGTGTTCATCAAACCTTGATGCACTGATTAAGGGACACAATTGATCCTTCATGAAAAAAAAAAGAGAAAAAGAAAAAAAAATTATAATGAAAGCATTTCTTATAAATATTTAACCAAGAGTGACATTGGGATTTCAAGAACACCAGTTGGAGGAAGAAACATTTTTTTAAAACTATATGACCAAACATTAAGTTTGGTGTCCTCCAAGAAAAGTCACGGTTAAAATGGATATAAGGAATGAGAATTCACATAGTTGTTAATAAAGGAAGCATTCTTGCCACGGTTTGATAATGTTGATCTTTATTGTCTTGTTGTGATGGTTAGGTGGTCAAAGAACACTCAATGAAAGAGACAAGACAGAGGGAAAGCATAGCATGAGGACAAAATTCCATCACATGCCTCAAAAAGTGAATCTGCCCACTCCTTGGAATGGTCACGTTGAAAATCATTGAAGAAGCAAATTTTGTCCTCATTCACCCTCACATGCACACCTTTGATTCGCTTGGTATCCAATTACATGCCAGCCCTCCATTGTTCATTTAAGTAATTATAACACACCACCTTCAAGCCATGCACATAACCGAAGAGTTGCACACTCCCTGCACTCCAACCATTCAAACTCCATTCCCTTCATCAGTCTTCATCATAAAAGCTCAGCCTCAAATATTTTCTTGTCCTAAAACACATCCAAATCTCCAATATTCTTCATACTCCCTTTAACCTCAAGAAGATCAACCAATCAAGTGAACATGGCCTCTTCATCAAGAACCAAACGGAGAAAAGGAAAAGAACCCGAGGTGGAAGAGAATACACCGGAATATGACCGATGGAGATTTAGATCTTGGTACCATCAATTACAACTTCAATGGATGAATGAGAAGAAGATATATCCAGAGGTTCCACTCTTGCTACCAGATGAAGGGTGCCAAGAAATGAAGGACAAGATTAGAAAGAGGAAATGGGAAGAACTCGTCTCACCCATCACTCGGGTCAATGAAAATATCATAAGAGAGTTCTATGCCAACATCCCAAGACTTAACACGGGTGAAGCCCCAACGTACAAGAGCTATGTACGGGGGGTGGAAGTAGACTTTAGTTCAGATGCCATCAAGAAAGTCTTAGGACTAAAAGCAGTTCGCTTTGGTGAACCGGGATACCACCAAAGGATAAATGGAGATCCGGATTATGATAGAATTTCTAGAGATATTTGTATGGTGAACTCAGAGTGGGAAGGAGATGCCAAAAACAAATACAAGTATCTGAGAAGAGGAGACCTTATACCGGAAGCAAAGGGATGGTATGAGCTATTGAAAAGAGCAATTCTGGGCACAGTAAACACCTCAGAAGTCAACAGGAAAAGAGTTGTTATGTTGCATTGCATCATGGTGGGAGGAGAGGTGAAAGTTCATGAAATCCTTGCAAATGATCTTCAAAAACTTGCAGAGAAGAACTCGGCTGGGTCTTGGTTATACTACCCAAGCACCATTATGCGGTTGTGCGTAAGAGCTAGAGTGCCAATGGAGGACGATAACCCAACATGGTTGAACCCGGGCATGCCTATAACCATTGAAAGAATGATGATGGTTACTGAAGCGCAGCAGAGCCGAAGACCACACGGAAGAAGGCAAAGAGAAGAACCAATGGAGAAAGAAGAGTTACAAGAGGAAGAAAAGATACAAGAGGAAGAAGAACAGCCACACCCCCAATCACATAACAATATGGACATGACTCAGATGCAGGAAGCGATTGGGAGATTATCACAACAGTACATGAGAATTCAAGAAAGGCAAGAAGAGTATCATTCACATTACATGAAACACCAACAAGAACAAGAGGAATGGCAACTGAGAATGATGAACAAACAAAGTGAGTTTGAATCAAAATTCTTCGTGATGCAAGAGGAGCATGCTTTTCAATCTCACGAATCATTTGGAAAGTTGGCACAAATGCAAGCTAAAAACATGAGGGCTTTCAAAGAGTTCACGGCCCTTCAAGATGCAAGATATGAAGTCCAAGCTGATTAGAACATAAACAGTCAAATCAAATTGAACTATATTGGAGAGCATCTGCACAATATGGATCCAGCGTTTCCAACTTTCGATGAGTTCTTCAAAGGGAAAAGTGATATAGAAGTGAGCAAGGCTTTGAGACTTGAAGATAGAGTAGAGGAGGCGATGAATAGAGTTGGGTTCTGGCGGGGTCAACAGACAACAGACATGGACACAGGGAACACCAACAACCAAGTGTATGAAAGAAGAAAGAAAAAGCATGACAAATGAAAGGTGGACTTGCTCCTTGTTCATCACTACAAAGAAAAAAAAAGAGCATGCGTCCTATCTATTTAAAATAGTCTTTGCATTATTTTTGTTTCCCTTAAAATAAGTAAGCTAGTCTAAGTGTGTGCTTGTGTGTTTACTTTCACTTAACAAAAAGCATGCTTTGTCCCCTGCATCTTTAATTCAATAAAAGAAATATTTGAATGTGAAGTAAGATAGTCTCTGTTAGATAGAAGTACAATAAAAGTAAGTGGTGGTATGTATGTGTGATTGTATGATAGCTCACTTTTAGTGAATAAGAGAACTAGGATGTCTCCTTCTAAATAGAAAGTGACCTACTGTCTATGAATCTCAATCAAATAAAAGTCCTTGGCTAAAAAGAAGAACAAAAAGAGAAAAAAAAATAGCCAAAGAGTGGCAACAAAACAAAAGAAAAATAAAAAGAAACAAAGCTAGACACCAATAGCTTGAACTTTAGAATATATGCCTGTGGTGTCTTTGTACTAGGATCTGCTTGGATTATTAAGTTCTTTGGAGTGCATCAACACTTGGTAACTTGGGTTAACTAACCCGGGATTATCAACTGAAAGTCCACTATCAAGAGCAACCTAGTGACAAGGCATTTAGTAACCCAAAGAGGTGCTGGGCATCAATGTTCTAAATAGGAATGTGAGCCAAGTGTCTATAGTGAATAATGTGTCAAGTATAAAGAAAGAAAAGAACTTGTTACACATGACACTGAACTAAAGCTTATATAGAAAAATAATAGTCAAGGACAAAGGAATAATGAGAGGTCATAGCAGTGTGTTGCTTGATGCTTGAAGGAGACTTTCTAGGCCTAAGAGTCAATAAGAAGTGAGTGTTTACATATCCACATAAAACCCCATGAACTACCAATAATACTCTGCTAGCATGAACATCCTCTTCCATTTCATTCTTTCTTCTCAATAATTCTTTTCTTGCTTGGGGACAAGCAAGCTTTAAGTTTGGTGTTGTGATGACAAGTCATCTTAGCCTAGTTTCACTAGTCTTTTTCTTTTGTTTTCAATTGATTTTATGCATTTTCTTGAGCCATAAGTAAGCCAATTGGGTGAAATTTCATATTTCCTTTGATCCAATCAACCATGGATGAATTAATGCAATTTCATGAGATTTTATGCTATAATTATCATATATTATGAAAGAATAACAAACTCATGATTTTGAGCATAGCTTTGATGTGTTTGGTTGATTGATGATAGGTGAAAAGAGCTTTGAAGAAGGTTGAAGAAAGAAGAAAGGGTAAGGAGCAAGAGAGAACAAAAAGCTTGAGCAAAAGCTTGCCTCAAACTTTAGCTCAAGCTTTTGGAAGAGTGAATTCACATTGGTTGGAGCAAAAGCTTGCGCCAACGTTTGCCTCAAGCTTTTTGGCAAACGTTGGCACCACACACCAACATCCTGGAGGAGAAAAGCTTGCGCCAACGTTTGCCTCAAGCTTTTTGGCAAACGTTGGCACCACACCAACATACCCTGGAGGAGAAAAGCTTATGCCAACGTTTGCCTCAAACTTTTTGGCAAACGTTGGCGCCACATATGCACACAAGGGGATCAACGTTTGGCCTAAAGTTTGACCTCAAACTTTAGCCCAAACGTTGGTAGCAGCAAATGAGGGCAGCTGATATGAAAAGCTTGAGCCAAAGTTTGCCTCAAACTTTGACTCAAGCTTTTATGATTCATAGCTCGGTTCACAATGGGTCTCTCTCCAACTCCAAGAGCAATCAACAGAGGCTTTTATCAACCCAATTCCATCAAGAGCAAAGGCCCAATTCAAGGCTTGAAGACCATTTGAAGAAAGTGTATAAATAGCTTAGGATTTATGTTTTTCGGGGAGCTTTTCCTTTAGAATTCTTGGAACACTTACAGAGAGCTCACCTTTACATTTTTGATTTGTTGCTTTAGAATTCTAGAGAATTGGGAAGGAGAATTGATCTCTATTCTTCCTTGTTCTTGCTTGAACACTCTTTACTTTTCTTGCTTTGGATCTTGGGTGGAGAATTGAAGAACTTCTGTTTCAATCTCACCTTGAGATCTTGTTTAATTTTCTGCAAAATTGAATTTCCTTTTCTGTTAATTGCTTCTTCTTCTACTCTTTCTGCAATTCACACTTCTTTATTTCCTTTGCAATTGATTCTTGCTGGATCTAGGAAGGCAGTGAGATCTAGACTCAGCTATCTAGTCTCTTGAGTCCTGAGATCTACAGTTTTAAATTTCAATTTCTTTATTTCATTGCTACACCAAGCTTATTCTCATTTCCGTTTTAGATCCGGTTTAATTCAAGTCATCTTCTACTTTTCTGTTTATTGCATTTTACTTTTCCTTGTTTAATTTTTGCAAATCCAATTCCCAATTCCCTTTACAATTCAAGCCATTTACATTTCTTGCACTTTAAGATTCTGCAATTTACATTTCTTGCAAACTAAGTTTCTGCAATTTATATTACTTGCACTTTAAGATTAAGCCTCTTTAATTTCTCTGCACTTTAAATTCTTGCCAATTGTCCTTCTCCCTTTTAATTTCATGCAATTTAGCTTCTGTCGAATACAAACCATTCAAATCAACTCTTGATTCGCTAGACTAAGTCATCCACTAAACTAAAATTGTTCAATCCTTCAATCCCTGTGGGATTGACCTCACTCCCGTGAGTTTTATTACTTGATGCGACCCGGCGCACTTGCCGGTTAGTTTCGTGTTGGATCGTTTTCCACACATCACCAACCACCACACAATTTTCCCTTACTCTTCAATCCACAGAGAGCTCTAAGTTGACCATTTGTTTTAAGCAACCCATACACAAGTGGAATTAAAAATCCTAGAGATAATAGATTTACCTACTTGAGTGGTGTAAAGGATGATGGTGACTTAGGAAGGGGGACCTTCCTACATTTTGACAAAGCAAGGTCCACTCCCTTATGCTCCTCTTTGATGATCTCCACCTCTTGACAAGCTTTTTCAACATTAACCTCGTCTTCAAGTTCAATGGGAGAGGATTCAATTATGGATAGAAATTCATTGATTCTTGAGTCCATCTCTTGATCAACCTCCTCCAAGTTTTCAACCATGATATGCCTTAGAGGTTGTACACCTTTCTCAACATCAAATTCAACCGTCTTGGAAGGAGGCTCTATGAGTTGAGTTTCCCATGGAGGTTCTGCATCTCCTAAGTCCTCAACCACTTCCTCTTCTTCAATAATTTTGGCGTTCTCCACTTGCTCTAGTACAAAATCCAGCTCCTCCTTGATGACTTCCACCTCTTGACAACTTTCTTCAAAGGTCTCTCCTACCTCTACCTTTTGGGCCTCCTCTTGCTTCTCTTGAAGTATGTATGTGTGAGCCCGATCCATTACGTCCCTAAGATGATCCCTTCTCTCTTGTTCCATGTCAATAGCGTAATTGGGATCATGTTACTCTTGGATTGATGGATATGAGTAAAAAGTAAGTGCACTAGAGCTTGAGGGTTGAGTATTGGGGGTAAAGGATGGATCCATACAGGATATAAGAGCTTACAGAGTAGAAGTGAGATCGGTGAAAGTAGAGATGAGTGTGGTTTGAAGCTCCTGTTACCCTTGACGAATGATACTAAAGGTATCATCTTTGGGAGCTTGGGGTGGATATGAGGGTTTGTTTGTTGGGAGAAAGGGCTCATAATGGGAAGGTGGTTCTTCTTGGTAAGGATATGGAGATGGTGAATATTGAGGTGGTGGTTCTTGGGGGTAATTGTGTTGGAATTGGGGTGGGTCTATGTATGGTTCATACGGTTCATATGGTGGTTGGTTAGGTGGATATGGACTGGGGTCATATGGAGGCGAATGGTGGAAAGGGGCTTGTGAGTATGATGTTTCAGAGTTATGTTGAGGGGGTGGTTCATAAGCATATGGTGGGGCTTGTTGGTAACTACAAGGGGGTCCACCATATCCATCGTCTTGGTATGCACCTTGGAATGGCTCTTGCTCATAGTAGGTTGGTGGAGGTTGTTGCCAAGAGGGTTGATCAGATCCTTGTAGCTCCTCCCATCTTTGATGCAAGCCGTCATTGTAATCTCCTATTCCTACAACATGATTGTAACAAAACTCATAGCCAAAGGGGTGAGAATTTATAGTATCAAGAGAAAATAAAAACAAAAACTAATAAGGAATAATGAAACTAAACTCCTAAAACTAGAAACAACTAACAAAGAAATGAAAAAGAAAATTTATTCACAATATTCACAATAACCAATAATAAGGCACACATTTGCAATTCCCCAACAACGGTGCCATTTTGACAATAGGATTTTTGACGGTTTAGAATTCCTCAATAAATCCTCGTTGCTAGTATAGTTTCTAAACCAACAAAGAATCTTTTCATACAAAAATTTGTTTGTCACTAAAGCAAACCCAATAAAATTAAACTGAAGTATTTAAACCTCGGGTCATCTATCAAGGAATTGCAGGAAAGTGTACTTAGAGTTGGTTATGGGATTGTATATTTTTGGGTTTTTTAAATGTTGAACAAGGAATTTAAATGACAAGAAAATAGACAAATAGCTAAGAAAGCTCTTGGTAAGGTATGAGAATTAGAAGTCCTATCCTAGCTATCCTTATCAATTGTGATGAGAATTGTCCATTGCTCCCACTTAGTTAACCTCTAACTATGAAGGAAAGTCAAGTGGATGAATTAATTTGATTCCTCAAGTCCTAGTCAACTCCTAAGGAAAGCCTAGCTTGGAGGGATCCAAATAAACTAGCAAATTTTAATTATCAATCAACAAGGGAGTTTGATAACTCAAGCGTCTCCAATTACTCAACCAAAGCCAAAAGGGGAGAAATCTAACTTAAAACCCTCCCAAGCATTTTGTCAAACACTTGAAAGGTATAACATAAAAACATAGAAAACTATCAAGGAATATTAAATCCAAACAACCGATTTTAAACATCAATGACTAACAAATAATAGAAGAATCAATAAATATGAAATACCTCAAATTGTATTAAATAGAAAATCAAATCTAACATGAGAATTCATAAACCAAATTGGAGAATAAATAAATCAACAAGAGAAATAGATAAACTAAAGTGCTAGAACTAATAAGAGAAGAAGGAAACTAATTAAACTAAAGTAGAAATCTAGAGTTGAAGGAGAATTAAACCTAAGAATCCTAAAACCTAGAGAGAAGAGAGAAGAGAGATCCTCTCTCTCTAGAAAACTATATCTAAAACCTAAAACTCTCTGAATGAAAGTTGTGTAAATGAATGTATGAATGATTGGATGAGTCCCCCATTCTGCAGCTTCTATTCTGTGTTCTCGGGCTTGGAATTGGGCCAGAAAGGAGCCCATAAATTGCCCCAGCACTTTCTGCAATTTCTGCACGTGGCGCATGTCATGCGTACGCGTCAGTCACGCGTACGTGTCGATGATCGTCTTTGCGTGTCACGCATACGCGTAAGCCATGCGTGCGCGTTGCTCCTCGCTGGTTGTCTCCTTTATTTCTTGTGCTCCTTCCATTTTCGCAAGCTTACTTTCCATCCTCTAAGCCATTCCTGCCCTATAAAGCCTGAAAACACTTAATGCACAGATAACGGTATCGAATGGTATAAATGGGAATTAAAATACACAATTTAAAAGCTTAGGAAGCAAGTTTTCAACTATATCACAGAATTAGGAAGGATTTGTAAAACCATACAAATTATATGAATAAGTGAGCAAAGAGTTGATAAAAACCACTCAATTGAGCACAAGATAAACCATAAAATAGTGGTTTATCACTTCTTCCAATTCAACCTCTTCTTCACCAATTTCTTCAAATTCTTCCCCATCACTGAAGTCATAAACTGGAGGTTGAGTAAAGTGTACCTCAACATCAAATCCAAATTTAATGAGGAAAGGCTCAAAAAGCATTAATGATGAAATCTACTTCTTGATCAATTTTCCTCAATTCTCTAACCACTTCTTCAATACCAATTATCTCAACTACCTCCTCTTCTTTTAATTCGTGCTTCAACTCCTCTTATTCACCTTGAAGCTACAAGTTCTACTTCTCATTGTGCTTCTTTGTTATTCCTCCACATTCGTCAATGGGAGTGTCTTGATTGCATGAGTGAAATGAGATTAAGTGCTTCACCACTTTGGCTATGGTGGCCATCTTTTAGAGGTCTTCTTCTCGCCTTTGGAGAATAAAAAGAAACTCTCTTTGTTCTTGCATTAAAGGTTGGAGAACTTCATCCAATGAAGGCGGTGGTAGAAAAGAAGGTTTATTGTTTGGAGGAAAGGTGTCATAGTTGGAAGGTGGTTCATATTGGTGAGAGTCTTGAGGAAGTGTATAAGGAAGTGGTGGTTCTTGGGAGTATTGATGTTGGAATGGTGGTGGCTCTAGGTATGGTTCATATGGCTCATATGGTTGTTAGTATGGTGCGAATGTGTCAGGATCATATGGAAGTGAATGGTGGTATGGTGTGGCTTGTGAATAAGGTTGACAATATTGTTGAGGAGTTGGTTCATAATTGTGTACATCATGGGGTGGATTGAAACCATAAGAGACCAGAAGAGGTTGTTGCCATGAAGGTTGCCTATAAGCATGTGGCTCTACCCTAACTTGATTTCCATTCCCATAATGTGATCCCTCATTGAAGCTTTCATTCCCTACAATATAATTATAACCAAACTTATAGCCAAAGGGATGAGAATTTATAGTGAAAAGGAAAAACAAAAACAAAAGATAATAAGAGATAAAGAAAACAAACTCCTAAAGCAAAACTAGCAAACAAACAAAAAGCAAACTATTCACAATATTTACATATGAACAATAACCAATAACAAGCACACATTGCAACTCCCTGGCAAGGGCGTCAAAAACTTTATTGGAGAATTTATGTCGATCTAGAATTTCTCAACATAATAGAATCTCGTTGCAAGCATAGTCTAGACCAACAATGGATTCTCCATCAAAGTTTAATTTTGGTTGTCACAAGTTCAACCCAATAAAAATAACCGAGAGTATTACTTCCGGATCATTCTCCTTAGGAATTACAATCGAGTACTCAATTATTGGTTATGAGATCAAGGGGGTTGATGATAAAAAGGCAAGAATTTAAATGGCAAAAAATTTAAATCAAACAACTAAAGATAACAAATACTAAAGAGGCATTCATCGCAAGGATTGAGAATCAAGGTTTTCTATCCTAGTCATTAATCATAACACAATAATTACCAAGAGTTAAGCCTATTACATTATCTTCACATCAGAAGAAGATCAATTAGGCCCATTTAATCCCAATCCATAAGTAGTGTCAATGGAAACAAGATTAACTAACAACTCTAGATCACAAATCCAAGTTGGGTATTAATGACTCAAGAGTACCTAATTTCTCTGGCCAAGCCAAGAATGCTCAAAATCTACTCTAAAATCCAACCAAGTATTTTATCAAACACTCGGAAGGCATAAAAGAAAAGTATGGTAAAATTGCAAGAAATATAAAATCTGAAGCTACCAAATGCAAGAAAATAATAATAACAACTCAATTAAGCAACAATAAACATAAAAACATCAAATTGCATTAAATGAAATTAAAAGTAACAAAGGTTCATGAACTCAAAGTGACACAAATGAGAAATTAACAAGATGAACTAATAGAATCAAAGCTATTAAACAAGGAAAAGAAATTGAAACTAGATCAAAGCAAGAATTAAAACCTAAATCTACTCTAATTCTAGAGAGAAGAGGGAGCTTCCCTCTTTAGAAAATGACCTAAAACATGTTTCTAACCTACCCTAATTGCTCCCTCCTTGTTTCTTCTTGAAATTGGTCTCAAATACGTAAGAAATGAGTTGGATTTTGGCTTTTGTGAGTTCAAAAATCGCCAGCCACATTTTCTTTAAGTTGGTCATGTGACAAGTGTCATGCATACGCGTGGGTCACGCGTATGCAGAACTGGGCAAATTTTCAAACTTCATTTCTTCATGAATTCTCCACTTTTACATGATTTTTCTTCATTCCTTCAATCCAATCTTTGCCTTTTAAACCTGAAATCACTTCATCAAATACATCAAGGCATCGAATGGAATTAAAAGAAATTAAATTTAGCAATTTAAGAGCCTAAAAAGCATGTTTTTATTCTTAACCACAATTTAGGAGAAATTCAGAAAACCATGCTATTTCATTAAATAAATGTGAGATAGTTGATAAAATCTACTAAATTCAACACAAGATAAACCCTAAAATTGGGGTTTATCAACCCCCTACAATAAAAAATAATTACTCAAATTGTGACTATATGTAAAGCTAACCACGATGTTAACTACCTAAAATTAGTGTCATCATCAAATCGTCACAAATTTTATGAAGATATCATAAATATCAAGTTACATATCTTATTTTGAGGGTAGACTCTATTTGTAGAATCAATAGCAACTAATTTACTCTTCTTTAGCATAGCCCCTACAACCAAGTACAGAAACAAACTTATGAATGCGCCATAGAACAATAGAGACTTAAAAGAGTGGAGAACAACAGAGTGAATTCAAGAAATAAAAGATGATAACAATAGTAAAACACAGAGAGAGAGAGAGAGATAGCCAGATAGACAGAGAGCAATAGTAAGAGGGAGCAAGAGGGAGACAGAGGGAGGGAGAACATTCCACTACAAAATTTCTATTTGTTTATGGGAAATTTTTTGTGGAAGTTTTAGAAAATCTCTATAACATATTTTATTTATGATAAAATATAAAATCCTCATTAATCAATGCTAGTTTAAATTTCTAAGCCCAATTGTCCAAACAAATAATCAGTCCCTAACCTATTTTGATTAAACCCAAACAAATTTCACTCCAAACAAAACTTGTCCAAAAAATTAGAAGAGGAAGAGTGAGATCTAATGAAACCCTAGATCTATTAGCTGCCACCGAATTCATCTCTTCACCATTGTCGCCATCTAGCTCACTGTAGTGTCTGAGATCAGAGGGAGAGTAAGCTCGTCACTGCTTCCATTCATCGTCGCTGTTGCCATTCATGTCCTTGTCATTGTCGCCATCAAGCTTCTACATCAATGTGTTGTCTCCTTCATCTACATGCAATAACTTTAATTTTGAGATCAGAGACACTAGATCCATCTCTATCTTTACGCTATTCTCCAATGGAACAAGGTATACATAATGCATACTTTCTAATTCTTTCAACTCTTCAACTACATTAACACTTGATTTTTGCATTTTCAATTGTAGCGCATGAATCTCACCAGTTTTGAGAAGTTTTGAGAAGCTGGCAGCGACGCGCACACATGGGTGACGCGTACGCGTGCCTAGCGCAGAGGACAAGCAACGCGTACGCGTGACTTACGCGTACGTGTGACAAGGAAAATCGCCAAATGATGCGCACGCATGACCTACGCGTACGCGTGACATGCGCTACCTGCAGAAATCGTAGAAAATGCAGGGGGCAATTTTGGGCTGAGTTTGGATCCAGTTTTTAGCCTAAAAATGTAGATTAAAGCCAGGGGACAAGCAGAGACTCAACACACAACTTCACATTATTCACAATCTTAGGTTTTAGATGTAGTTTCTAGAGAGAAAAGCTCTCTCCTCTCTCTAGGTTTTAGGATTTCTCTTAGTTTTAGGTTTATTTCTTCTCAATTCTAGGTTCAATGTTCTTTTAATTTAGTTTCTCTTCTACTTTTATTTATTCTAGTACTTTAGTTTATCTATTCCTCTTGTTGATTCTCTTCTTTTCCAATTTGGTTTATGAACCTTCCATGTTAGACTGGATTTTATATTTAATGCAATTTGAGGTATTTCAGATATTTATGATTGTTTTTATGTTATTGATGCTTTCAATTGGTTTTAGATTTTACATTCCCTATTAGTGTCCTATATTTTTATGTTATACCTTCCAAGTGTTTGATAAAATGCTTGGGAGGGTTTTAAATTAGTTTTTATTGAGTCTTGGCTTTAGTTGAGTAATTAGAGACTCTTGAGTTATTAAACTCCTTTGTTGATTGATAATTGGAAGTTGCTGGTTGATTTGGATCCCTCTAAAGCTAGTCTTTCCTTAGGAGTTGATTAGGACTTAAGGAATCAAATTGATTAGTCCACTTGACTTTCCTTTATTTAGTAAGGGTTAACTAAGTAGGAGCAACGAATAATTCTCATCACAATTGATAAGGATAACTAGGATAGGACGTCTAGTTCTCATACCTTGCCAAGATTTTTCAGAATTATTAATTTACTTTCTTGCAATTTACTTTTCTTGTTCCTTATTCAAAAACCCAAAAAGATACCTTTCCATAACCAATAATAAATCATACCTCCTTGCAATTCCTTGAGAGACGACCTGAGATTTAAATATTTCAGTTTATTTTTATTGGGTTTGCTTTAGTGACAAACAAGTTTTTGTATGAAAGAATTCTTTGTTGGTTTAGAAACTATACTTACAACGTGATTACTTTTGTGAATTCTTTACTAGCAAAAATCCGTTCATCACTTAGCCTCGTGGACGTTGGAACAGGTGCTGGTCTTCCTGGAGTTGTTTTGGCCATAGCTTGTCCAGGTAAATTTTTTGCTACTTTTTTTCCTTGTCTAATTAGATTCAATTCCTTTTTTGCGAGTTTTGATTTTCTCACTATTTTTGCAGTTGAAATGGAGTAGAATGGGAAGTTACACTAAAGTCCAATGAACAAGAGATGCGTATTCTTGGAGGAAGAGCAGAGGAAACACACATGCTTGCATATTCTTGTATTATGAAACTGTCCTTTTTGAAATATATTCTTGAGAGATGAATGGCTCAGTAAGTGCTGTAATGGTTATCCTTTAGAACTTCTCAAGTTTCTTGATGTTGAAACCTATGAATCAGTTGGTGAGACTGTTATGCAAACGCTTCTAAAAGCTGATTTAGTAAAGCTACAGAATGGTGCAAGCATTCAGCAGTATATATCATTTGGTGATGTAGAGGATGGTGAGCTTAGCTTCTTGAAGTTTGAGTTGTTTTCTATGTTTCACTATAAAGTGTTCCTTGAGTCACTATTTGATGAACTTATGAACATTTAAAATATAGATTGATATATTTGTCATATGATGATAAATGCTTAGCTTAAGTTTTCGTGAATGTCTGATATGCTGTTCAATTGTTCATGAGGTCAAATGTTTTGAGAAAAGATTTATGTAATAATAGTTTTGTCAAATCCATGGTGACTGAGAGGTTGCCATTTCTCTATCTTATTCTTGTACGTTACTATCTAATATCACAACAGCTGGAATTTGTTTTCTTGATCTTGAATGCCATATCAGAACTTTCCCATTCATAGTTAGCTGCTAATAAAATAGTAGTTAGGTGATGACTGAAATTTGCACAACACAAATTCCTTCGGTAAGTGTACCGAATCCCCAAGTAATAACTCACTGTTGAGTGAGGTCGATCCCACAGGGATTGATGGAATAAACAACTTTTGTGTAATTGAGTGAAAAAATTGTAATTGACAAAGAAAGTAAATGTATGGAAATTAAATTGCTGAAAAATAAAGAGCTGAAAGTAAATGGTGAAAGGTAAATGGCAAAAACTTAAATGACAAGAAATTAAAGGGCTGAAACTTAAATGACAAGAAAGTAAAAGCAAGAATGTAAATAGAAAAGAAAGATAAATTGCATGAAATGTAAATGGGTTCTGGGTGCTGGGAATCAAAGATAACAAGAAATTTAAAGTAATTGAAATGAAGAACAATAATGGGTGAGATTCATTAGGGATTAGAGATATTATAATCCTTCATGAATCAATGGGTCTCAACTTCATTCTCAATCATATGAAGTAGATCTATGGCGGATTGTAAATAATTATATTCCAATTTCTTGGCAACCCAATTTCTCTTAACACAATCAGTTGCCAATTCCTTGATCTAATGTTCATGAGAAGAGGTTAAGTTCAAATTTCTAATCCACAAACCACACAATCCTTAGGATCTCAATTCAAAGAGGTTATATGGCACGTACCAACTAAGAATGTGTTGATCAAAAGAGTTATGAGGGAGAAGCTTGGTGCAATAGGATCCATTGATCCTTTTGCGTCTGTCACACGCCCCACAATCGCGAGTTTGAAGCTCGTCACAGTCATCCTTTCCCAGATCCTACTCGGAGTACCACAGACAAGGTTTAGACTTTCCAGATCTCAGGAATGGCTGCCATTAATTCTAGCCTATACCACAAAGGTTCCAATCTTAGATTAGAAACCCAAGAGATACGCATTCAAGCCATTGCTAGTAGAACAGAGGTGGTTGTCAGGCACATGTTCATAGGTGAGAATGATGACGAGTGTCACGGATCATCACATTCATCAAGTTGAAGAACGAATGAATATCTTGGAGAAGAAATAAACTTGAGTTGAATAGAAAAACAATAGTACTTGTATTAATTCATGAAGAACAGCAGAGCTCCACACCTTAATCTATGGTGTGTAGAAACTCCACCGTTAAAAATACATAAGAACAAAGTCTAGGCATGGCCGAATGGCCAGCCTCCCAAACGTGATCAAAGGATCAAAAGATAATCCAAAGATGAAAATACAATAGCAAAAGGTCCTATTTATAGAGAACTAGTAGCCTAGGGTCTACAGAAATCAGTAATTAATGCAGAAATCTTCTTCCGGGCCCACTTGGTGTGTGCTTGGGCTGATCATTAGAGCTTCCATGTGTAGAGACTTTTCTTAGAGTTAAACACCAGCTTTTGTGCCAGTTTGGGCGTTTAACTCCAGCTTTTGTGCTAGTTTTGGAGTTAAACGCCAGAATTCTTGAGCTGACTTGGAACGCCTGTTTGGGCCATCAAATATCGGGCAAAGTATAGACTATTATATATTTCTGGAAAGCCCAGGATGTTTACTTTCCAACGCAATTGAGAGCGTGCTAATTGGGCTTCTGTAGCTCTAGAAAATTCACTTTGAGTGCAGGGAGGTCAGAATCCAACAGCATCTAGAGTCCTTTTTCAGCCTCTAAATCAAATTTTTGCTCAAGTCCCTCAATTTTAGCCAGAAAATACCTGAAATTACAGAAAAACACACAAACTCATAGTAAAGTCCAGAAGAGTGATTTTTATTTAAAAACTAATAAAAATATAATAAAAATTAATTAAAATATACTTAAAACATACTAAAAACAATGCCAAAAAGCGTATAAATTATCCGCTCATCACAATACCAAACTTAAATTGTTGCTTGTCCTCAAGCAACTGAAAATCAAATAGGATAAAAAGAAGAGAATGTACAATGAATTCCAAAAACATCTATGAAGATCAGTATTAATTAGATGAGCGGGGCTTTTAGCTTTTTGCTTCTGAACAGTTTTGGCATCTCACTTTATCCCTTGAAGTTCGGAATGATTGGCATCTATAGGAACTCAGAATCCAGATAGTGTTATTGATTCTCCTATTTAAGTATGTTGATTCTTGAACACAGCTACTTTATGAGTCTTGGCCGTGGCCCTAAGCACTTTGATTTCCAGTATTACCACCGGATACATAAATGCCATAGACACATAACTGGGTGAACCTTTTCAGATTGTGACTCAGCTTTGCTAGAGTCCCCAATTAGAGGTGTCCAGGGTTCTTAAGCACACTCTTCTTTTTGCTTTGGACCTCGACTTTAACCGCTCAGTCTCAAGTTTTCACTTGACACCTTCACGCCACAAGCACATGGTTAGGGACAGCTTGGTTTAGCCGCTTAGGCCAGGATTTTATTCCTGTTGGCCCTCCTATCCACTGATGCTCAAAGCCTTGGATCCTTTTTATCACCCTTGCCTTTTAGTTTAAATGGGTATTGGCTTTTTCTGCTTGCTTTTCTTTTTCTTTCTTTTTCTTTTCTCTCTTTTTTTTTTTCTTTTTTTTTTGCCCTTCTCTTTTTTCTTTTTTCTGCAAGCTTTTCACTGCTTTTTCTTGCTTCAAGAATCAATTTTATGATTTTTTCAGATCATCAGATAACATTTCTCTTTTTTCCATCATTCTTTCAAGAGCCAACAATTTTAACATTCATAAACAATCAACTGCAAAATATGCACTGTTCAAGCATTCATTCAGAAAAACAATAGTATTGCCACCACATTAAAATAATTAAACTGTTTTAAAATTTGAAATTCATGCACTTCTTTTCTTTTTTAATTAAAAATATTTTTCATTTAAGAAAGGTGATGGATTCATTTTCATTGCTTTAAGGCATAGACACTAAGACACTAATGATCATGTAATAAAGACACAAACATAAATAAACATAAAGCACAATTTTCGAACAACAGAAAATAAAGAACAAGGAAATTAAAGAACGGGTCCACCTTAGTGATGGCGGCTTGTTCTTCCTCTTGATGATCTTATGGAGTGCTTGAGCTCCTCAGTGTCTCTTCCTTGCCTTTGTTGCTCCTCTCTCATGGTTCTTTGATCTTCTCTAATTTCATGGAGGAGGATGGAATGCTCTTGGTGCTCCACCCTTAGTTGTCCCATGTTGGAACTTAATTCTCCTAGGTAGGTGTTGATTTGCTCCCAATAGTTTTGTGGAAGAAGATGCATCCCTTGAGGCATCTCAGGGATTTCATGATGAGGAATTTCCACATGCTCTTGATGAGGTTCTCTTGTTTTCTCCATCCTTTTCTTAGTGATGGGCTTGTCCTCATCAATGAGGATGTTCTATTTTTCAGTAACTATCTCCTCCAGGGTGTTCTATTTTTCATTTTGTTTTTCACTTTGTTTTTTGCTTTTTCAATTGTTTTTGTGACTTCACATGATCATCAACCTATAGAAAACATAAAATAACAACATCGGCTAATCAGCTGTCGGTTCTCGATCATGTCGGAATAGGATCCATTGATCCTTTTGCGTCTGTCACATGCCCCACGATCGCGAGTTTAAAGCTCATCACAGTCATCCCTTCCCAGATCCTACTCGGAATACCACAGACAAGGTTTAGACTTTCCGGATCTCAGGAATGGCTGCCATTAATTCTAGCCTATACCACGAAGGTTCCAATCTTAGATTAGAAACCAAAGAGATACACATTCAAGCCATTGCTAGTAGAACAGAGGTGGTTGTCAGACACATGTTCATAGGTGAGAATGATGATGAGTGTCACAGATCATCACATTCATCAAGTTGAATAACGAATGAATATCTTGGAGAAGAAATAGACTTGAGTTGAATAGAAAAACAATAGTACTTGTATTAATTCATGAAGAACAGCAGAGCTCCACACCTTAATCTATGGTGTGTAGAAACTCCACCGTTAAAAATACATAAGAACAAAGTCTAGGCATGGCTGAATGGCCAGCCTCCCAAACATGATCAAAGGATCAAAAGATAATCCAAAGATGAAAATACAATAGCAAAAGGTCCTATTTATAGAGAACTAGTAGCCTAGGGTTTACAGAAATCAATAATTAATGCAGAAATCTTCTTCCGGGCCCACTTGGTGTGTGCTTGGACTGAGCATTGGAGTATCCATGTGTAGAGACTTTTCTTGGAGTTAAACGCCAGCTTTTGTGCCAGTTTGGGCGTTTAACTGCAGGTTTTGTGCCAGTTTTGGAGTTAAACGCTAGAATTCTTGATCTGACTTGGAACGCCTGTTTGGGCCATCAAATCTCGAGCAAAGTATAGACTATTTTATATTGCTAGAAAGCCCAGGATGTCTACTTTCCAACGCAATTAAGAGCGCTCCAATTGGGCTTCTGTAGCTCCAGAAAATCCACTTTGAGTGCAGAGAGGTCAGAATCCAACAACATCTGCAGTCCTTTTTCAGCCTCTGAATCAGATTTTTGCTCTGGTCCCTCAATTTCAGCCAGAAAATACCTGAAATTATAGAAAAACACACAAACTCATAGTAAAGTCCAGAAGAGTAATTTTTATTTAAAAACTAATAAAAATATAATAAAAACTAATTAAAATATACTAAAAACATACTAAAAACAATGCCAAAAAGCGTATAAATTATGCGCTCATCAAAGCTTCAAACTGAATCCTATGATCCCTTTTTCAAGGCTGACATAGAGATTCAAGTAGATCTAAACCCCCTTCTAGTAGTGAATGGATCTATAAAGCACAAAAGCTTTCCCTTAGCTACAACAAGCGGATTGAAAAGAAGAAGAAGAAATGCATTAATTCATTTGAATTACAGTAGAGCTCCTCTCCCTAATGATGTGGGGTTTAGTTGATCATAGCTCTGGAAAACTCAGAGAGAAAAATAAAGTACATCAAAAGTAAAACTAAGTACAAAGAAGAAAGAAAAGTAGTCAGAGTTTCTGATGAGTGGATATTTTATACGCTTTTTGGGGTTAATTTCATATAGTTTTGAGTATGTTTTAGTTAGTTTTTAGTTTATTTCCATTAGTTTTTAGGAAAAATTCATATTTCTGGACTTTACTATGAGTTGTGTGTTTTTCTGTAATTTCAGGTATTTTTCTGGCTGAAATTGAAGGAGCTGAGCAAAAATCTGATTCAGGCTGAAAAAGGACTGCTGATGCTGTTGGATTCTGACCTCCCTGCACTCAAAGCAGATTTTCTGGAGCTACAAAACTCGAAATGGCATGCTTCCAATTGCATTGGAAAGTAGACATCCAGGGATTTCTAGCAATATATAATAGTCCATACTTTGCACAAGGATAGACGACGTAAACTGGCGTTCAACGCTAGTTCTCTGCCCAATTCTGGCGTCCAGCGCCAGAAAAGGATCAAAAGCTGGAGTTGAACGCCCAAACTGGCATAAAAACTGGCGTTCAACTCCACAAATGGCCTCTGCACGTGAATGGCTTAAGTCTCAGCCCAGCACACACCAAGTGGGCCCCAGAAGTGGATCTCTTCATCATCCATCATAGTCTACTCATATTTTGTAACCCTAGGCTACTAGTTTAGTATTTAAACAACTTTTAGAGACTTATTTTATATCGAGTAAGAACCTACAGAGTTTCTGGCACAATTTCTACAGATTGCTGACACAGTATATGATAAAGAAATAGATCATGATGTCTACAGACTATTACTGTTTCCATTTGCTGTAAAAGATCAAGCTAAGAGGTGGTTAAATAACCAACCTAAGGCCATCATAAGAACATGGGAACAGCTGACAGAAAAATTCCTGAATCAGTATTTTCCTCCAAAAAGGATGACACAGCTAAGGCTGGACATCCAAGGCTTTAAACAAGGAGATAATGAATCTCTTTATAATGCCTGGGAGAGATACAGAGAGATGCTATGAAAATGCCCCTCTGAAATGTTTTCAGAGTGGGTTCAGTTAGACATCTTCTATTATGGGCTTGCAGAAGGAGCTCAGATGTCTCTAGATTACTCAGCTGGTGGATCTATCCATATGAGAAAGACAATTGAAGAGGCTCAAGAGCTCATTGATACAGTTGCCAAGAATCAGCATCTGTACCTAAGCAGCAACCCTTCCATGAATGAAGAGGTTAAAATAGCAACTGCTGAATTCAGTACTGTAAAACAAGCTGCTGAATTCAATCAGCAATTGGATTTTCCAAACAAAGCAGCTAGCTGAATTCAAGGACAGGCTACAGGAGACAAGGATAGCTAATATACATATGGACGAACAGTTTAAGCAAACAAAGCAGCAGCTATCAAGGCAAATAGCAGAAGAATGCCAAGCAGTTCAATTAAGGAGTGGGAAAACATTAAGTACCCCTCCTCAAGGCATCAAAAATTCAAGAAATGAGCAACCCACCAAAGATTCACCTGAGGACAGTAAGAGCCCAGGGAAAAATAATTCTGGCGCTAAAACGCCAGAAAATGGGTGGAAGGCTGGCGCTGAACGCCCAGACCATGCCCAAAACTGGCGTTCAACGCCAGAAACAAGGCAGAATTGGTGTTCAACGCCAGAAATGGGCAAGAATCTGGCGTTGAACGCCCAAATGGGGCAGAATCCAGCGTTGAACGCCCAAAATGGGCACATTTCTGGCGTTCAGTCACCAGGAATAGACAGTGAGCTGGCGTCTAACAAGTTCATTGTCAATGGACAGAGAATCAAGCATTATCTTGAAGGCAACATTGAGCAAGAATGCTCAAGGCTGAAGCTAGATTAAAAGCTCAGCAAGGTCCAGCTAGAGACAATAAAGAAGCGCTTGCTGGGAGGCAACCCAGCCATGGGGCAACAATCCTCTGAGCATTTTTGCCCTATTTCTATTTTTATTTTTATTTGTTTATATAGAGTTCATTGACAACAGGGTAAATAATTATTTACAGAAGACCTCGGCACACAAAACAGAGAAAAAGATCTCACTGGCAAGAAAACGCTAGTAAAAGAGCATTTTGGGCGTTCAACGCCCAAAATGGGCATCCACTGGGCGCTGAACGCCAGTGATGATAGCAGCTGGGCGTTCAACACCAGAAAGGGGCACCCACTGGGCGTTGAATGCCAGTAATGGCAGCAGCTGGGCGTTGAACGCCCAGGAGAGCAGCAATTGGGCGCTGAACGCCCAAAACAGGCAGTGTTTGGGCGTTCAAACGCCAGGAAGGCAGGGAGGAGCCAGATTCAATTTTTCCCACACGTATTTCCATTTTAATTTCAAATTTTATGCTTCAATGCATGATTTTTACATAAACATGTCAAGAACCCTGATTTCTAAATTCCATAATTTCTAAAAACCCTACCACAAAAAATAAATAAATAAATAAATATATCAAATGTATTTTAATCCATAAATACCAGGCATCTTTGCAAATTCAATCCAACTCTTTTCAAATCTTTTCTGAAAACAAATCTATCTTTTTCACTCAAAAAAAATCTTTTCAACTAATCCATATCTTTTTCAAATCTCCATATTATCTTTTTCAAAATTCTGATTTATCTTTTTCAAAAATCTATCAAATCTCTTCAAAATAGACTCATAAAATAGCTGTGTTCAAGAATCATCATACTGAAATAGGATACTCAATAACACTATCTGAATTCTAAATTCCTATAGATGCCAATCAATCTGAGCTCCAATGGATAAAGTGAGATGCCAAAACTTTTCAGAAGCAAAGAGCTACTAGTCCCGCTCATCTAATTAGAATCTAAGCTTCACTCAAAAACTCTGAGATATTATTGCTTCTCAACTTATTAGTCTTCTATTTTATTTGTCTAAGTTGCTTGAGGACAAGCAACAGTTTAAGTTTGGTGTTGTGATGAGTGGATATTTTATACGCTTTTTGGGGTTAATTTCATATAGTTTTGAGTATGTTTTAGTTAGTTTTTAGTTTATTTCCATTAGTTTTTAGGAAAAATTCATATTTCTGGACTTTACTATGAGTTGTGTGTTTTTCTGTAATTTCAGGTATTTTTCTGGCTGAAATTGAAGGAGCTGAGCAAAAATCTGATTCAGGCTGAAAAAGGACTGCTGATGTTGTTGGATTCTGACCTCCCTGCACTCAAAGCGGATTTTCTGGAGCTACAGAACTCGAAATGGCATGCTTCCAATTGCATTGGAAAGTAGACATCCAGGGCAATCTCCGTGGGATTCGACCCTTACTCACGTAAGGTATTACTTGGACGACCTAGTGCACTTGCTGGTTAGTGGTACGAGTTGTGAAAAGTGTGATTCACAATTTGTGCACCAGTTTCCCAATTCAGATCAACTCAATTTTCAGATGCCCCGAAGTTAAAAACTCTTCCTATTTATACTACTCTTCTTGATCTTCAAGTTAGTCTTCAAGTCTTTGGATTTGTGCCCCTGGCCTTAGTTAAAGCAGTTAGGAAACTCTCGGGCCACTCTCAGCTTTCTAGAAGGCGTTAGTTGAGGCAGCATTAGCATTGTTAACATTAGAACATAGCGTTAGTGCTGGCATTATTGGCGTTATTAATGCCTCATTAAATGTGCTTAGACGTTGGTGCTGGCGATGGTATGGCTAACATTGCCACTAACGTTGCCTTTCTTCTTGATCCAGCGTTATCCCTTGCATTAGTTGGCTAACGTTGCCACTAACGTTGCAATTCTTCCCTTGGCCTAGCGTTATCGCTAGCGTTAGTGAGTTGATGAATCCAAATTTTATGGTATTTATTTGCTCTATTTGGTTAGATTTCATCAACTTTTCTTGCACTTATCCATTGAAATAGCATAGTTTTATGATTTCTTCCTAAAATGTGCTTGAAAGTGAAAACATGCTCTTTAGGCCTTTTAATTGCTAAATTTTATTCACTTTAATCCCATTTGATGCTTTGATGTATTTGTTAAGTGATTTTAGGTTTCCAAGGCAAGTATAGGTTGAAGAAGTGAGAAAAAGAGCATGTAAAAAGGAAGAAACCATAAAGAAATGGAGTTTGGAAGTTCCAGCATCCGTGTGTGTGCACAAGCGATGCGTGCATGCACACAAGTGCGAGCTTGGCGATGCGTACGCGTGACCCACACGTGAGCGTGAGGATAACTTTTGCCAGGTGACGCGTACGCGTAAATCCACGCGTACGCGTGACCCGAGTCACGTGAGCTTAATGCAAATCACTGAGAGCAAATTTTGGGCCTCCAAAACTCAATCCAACTCATTTCTGAAGCTATTTCAACCCCAATTCAAGTGGAAGCAAGGAGGGGGGGGGTAATTAGATTTAGCTTTTCTATGTTCTTGTCTTAGTTTTCTAGAGAGAGAAGCTCTCCCATCTCTCTAGAATTAGGTTAGGTTTAGTTAATTTCTCTTTAATTTCTATCTTTAATTCTTGTCTTAATGTAGTTTCATTTATGTTTCCTAGCTTTATTGTCTTAGTTCTCTTAGTTCTTCTTCTTAATTTCCCATTTTTGTTATTTTTATATTTTTGGATACTCTTGTTAATTTTAATTTCAATTAATGCAAATTTATGTTTTCATGTTAATTGTTGCTTCCTTTAGTTGTTATTATCATTTTCTTGCTTTTGGTAGTTAGATTTTATTTTCTATGCAATTTAATATTATTTTATTCTCATGCACACCAAGTGTTTGATAAAATGCTTGGCTTAGTTTTTACATAGTTTTTCCTCACTCTTGGCTTGGAATTGAGGACTTTGGTGACCCTTGAGTCATTGATGTCCATTCTTGTTTGATACGTTAGAGTAGTTAGTTGATTTGGTTTTCATTGACTCTAAGTCTCCCATTAATAGTGTTGACTAGAACTTCTGGATTGGGATCAACCATGCCTATTTGACTTATCCTCGATGTAGGGTTGACTAAGTAGGATTAACTCTTCATAATCATCATATGTTTTTGGTCAATGACTAGGATAGGTAACCTTAGCTCTCAATCCATGCCAAGAGGCTTCTTAGCACTTAAATTTTCCTTTTCTTTTGATTAATTGCCTTTGAATTTAATTGCTTCCATTTAGTTTCTTGCATGTTTATTTATTTACTTTCATTTAATTTCTTGCATGCTAAGTTACTTTCTTACTATTTACATTTCTTGCTTCTCTTGCAATCAATCATAGCCAATAATCTTAGCACTTAATTGCAATTCCTAGGGAAGACGACCCGGGATTTAAAACTGCTGGTTATTGTGTTTTGATTGTGACTATCTTTTAGAATTAAATTTGATGTTGAGAGTTAGTTATTGATTTGGCTATACTTGCAACGAAGTGATCTTATTTTGTGAAATTCTAGATCAACACTAATTCTCTTCACATCAAATTTTTAGCGCCGTTGCTGGGGAGTTGCAATGGTGTGATGTTAGTGGCTATTGTAAATATGTTAATATGTAAATAGCTTACTTTTTGGTTGTCTTTTATTTGTGTTAATGGTTAGGATTGGGATCCTAGAGGAAATTGGAAATTCAAGCATTGGTGGGAAAGTCAAGCACAAGCCACCATAGCAAGTGTTCTCCCAATTGTCTAACTTAAAGATAGTAAATAAAAGTTCTTGGTACCATCTTTCTAACTCTCCCTCTCTTTTAGCATTTGTTTGTTAAATTTTTGCTTCTTTTAATTAGCTTAGTTTGGTAAATTTTTTGTGTTGATCTTGCATTTTAGGGTAGAATAAGTTTTGGGGTTGGAAAAGCTATTTTGGATGTCAAGTTTGGTGCCTTTAGGCACTAAATTTTTTTTAGAAAAATAGAGCATGTGCGCGCACACACACATATGCGTGCGCACACCTCCCCAAATTTTGCATTCTGTGCGTACGCACTAACCTGTGCGTATGCACACTCACTTGTGTCCCCTCTGTTGGGAGCGTTCGCACATCTTGTGCGCTCGCATCTGATGGGTGAAAATCAGATTTCACATGTATGAACTACCGGCAAGTATACCGGGTCGCATCAAGTAATAAAATCACTGAGAGTGAGGTCGATTCCACGAGGATTGATGGGTTAAGCAACTTTAGTGAAGTGATTAGTCTAGTTAAGCGAAATATTGAGAGATTTTTTATGAAATTAAATCAGCAGAAATTAAATTGCAGGAAATCTAAAGAGCTGAATACAAATTGCTTGAAACTTAAATGACAAGAAAATTTAAATGGCTGAAACTTAAAGAAAAAGAAAGTAAAAGAGCTGAATCTTAAATTGCAAGAAATATAAATGACAGAATCTTAGAGTGCAAGAAAGTAAAATTGCAGTATCTAAATTGTATTGAAACTTAAATTTCATGAATTATAAAGGGGAATGGGTGCAGGGAATCAAAACAGCAATGAACAATTTAAATTGAATTGAAATCAGAGAGATCCAAATTGGAGAAATTCAAGGAAAATGATTCATCAGGGATTGGAGATACTATAATCCTTCATGAATCAAATGGGTCTCAACTCCTTTCTCAATCATATGAGTAGATCTATGGCAGACTGAAATTGATTGGATCCTAATTCCTTGGCAATCCAATCTCTCTAATCACAATCAATCTTGCCAATTCCTTGATGTAATTGTCATGAGAAGAGGTTAAGTGCATATCTCTCATTCATAAGCCACACTAACTCTCAAAATCTCAATTCCTCCCGAATAGTGTTGATCAAGAGGGTTGTGAAGGATAGAGCTCTAATTCCAATGCAAGTGATTCCCCTTCCGAGGCTCACACAAGCATTCAGTAGAATTAAACCCACTTCCGGAGTGAATAATTCACAATCAAAACAGGAGTTATCCTAAAGCTACCCAAATGAATTGAGAAGAAGAAGAATTTCACTAATTCATTACGATTATAATAGAGCTCCTTTCCCCTAATGAAAATGGGTTTTAGTGACTCATAGCTCTCGGGGTAAACAGAATTCTAAAATTGGAAACCAAACCGAACATAGAAGAGAACGAGATAATGAAATTGGAAACAGAATTGAAAACTGGAAAAGTAAAATTCAATACTGAAAAGTAAAACTATAAACAGAACGAAAAGTGATACAGAGTCTCAGTGCAAAAAGTAAAATTCAAAAGTGCAAAAGTACAAAAGAAATCTAAAAGAAAAAGAAGATGAAAAAGTAGATCCAGAAGTGGCTCTGGAAGCCCCCCAAATAATCCAAGATACCCTCTATTTATACCAGTTTACTTTCTTCTTCAGGTGTACTTGGAAACTCTTCAAAATGGGATTCTCTATTAGTTGGACCAATCAGCTCCAGGAGAACGTAGCGCTTTCAGGAAAATGGAGCGTTCAGGCATCGACGCGTACGCGTCTCCCACGCGTGCGTGTCATTCATCATTTTGGTACTTGCGACGCGTACACGTCACCTACGCGTGCGCGTCGTTTCTCTCTACAACCCCTGTCACGCGTACGCGTCACCTAGGCGTACGCGTCTTCTAGGCATACGCATCATCTTCATAGCACTCCCCATGCGAGCGTAACGCTCTTGCAAAGAATGCTCTCCCACGTGTACGCGTCAGCCGCGCGTACGCGTAGGCTCAAAAATGCCACTTCCACATTTCTGCCTGGTCCACGCGTTTGCACGTTTCATCTCAAATGCCACTTCCACGCGTATGCGTCATGCATGCGTACGCGTGGGTGGAAAATTCTCAATCCCACTTTGAAGGTTGTCGCAGGCGCTCGTTGGTGGAGAACGCTCCTCATATTCACGCGTATGCATCACCCATGCGTACGCGTGGTCTTCAAAAATCACCATTTCGACGCTAACGCGTGACCCACGCGTACGCGTCACTAGCAAAAATTTTTCTTGTGAAGAACGTAGCGCTCTTGCAAGTGACCGTTGTGCCAGGAGGTGTGCTGCATGGGAACGTAGCATTCTTCAAATGAGCGTAGAGCACTCCTGCCATGATCACAAAACAACATCTCATCAAAGCTCTACATTTTCCCTCCCCAAATATCAATCAAACAATTTAAAGTTTGCTATAATCATAAGTTTTTTGCACCATTCATATCATCAAGTAAAATTTGCATAAAATCTTATGAAGAAGCACATAAACAACCATGTTTAATTGAATTAGGGGATGCATGAAATTCCAATCCAATTACTTACTTATTGCCTATGCCTGAAAACTAAGTAAAAATGAATGAAAAAGGCTTGTGAAACTAGCCTAAGATGACTTGTCATCATAACTCCAAACTTAAATCTTGCTTGCCCCCAAGCAAGCACCAAAACATAAGGAAAATGAACGAAAACAGAGAGTGGTTTAGGGTCTTTATTGGAAGACATTCAATACTAGTTAATGGGGTTTTCATGCATGGTGCCTTAGTGATTTTTATTCTGTGGCTGAAGTATCAACATTCCTTTAGATCCTTACTTGAATTACATAAAAAAATGAGAATTGCTATTGCTTGGTCCTTAGTTTTTCTTGATCTTTTTCTTTTGAATGAGATTTATTGCTTGCTGAGGCTAAATGCTACGTGTTAAGGCAGCTCTTTAGAGTAAGCTTTCAGCTAGCATTCCCGCCCCAATTGGTTCAAGATGCTAGGTGTTGAGATGCTCCTAAGGGCTTACTTGCTCAAGCCTCTCCTTGGCACACACACATCATAGACATTTAGCTTGTTTTATTCTTTGGACATTGATGCCCAGCACCTCTTTGGGTCACTAAATGCTTTGTCTCAAAGTAGCTCTTGATGGTGGACTTTCAGTTGGCAATCCCGGGTTAGTTAACCCAAGTTGCTAGGTGATGAAGCACCTCTTAGAACCTAGTTATCCAAGCTTATCTTTGTACAAGAACATCACAGGCATATATCCAAATCTCAAGCCATTGGTGCCCAGCCTTGTGTATTTCTTTTTGTTTCTTTCTCTTGCAATTTTTTTCTTTTATTATGGACCTCTTTCATTTGTCAAGTCTCATAGAATGTAACTCAAGTTCATATCTCAAAGTTATGCTAATCTCTAGCCTTATTCATAAATCAGCTAACGAACCAGCACATACCACCACATTGCCTTATTCTGTCTCCTATCAAAATAGACCTTTACTCTTTCTCTGTTTTCGTATCAATTTTTCTTTTATTCAACCGTGGGAAACAAAGTATACAACTTAAGCAAGATGGTATGATCTAAGCATTTTTAAACTAGCAAGCCATACAACATAAAAGCAAACAAACGTGCAGACAGCAAATGACTCATAACTATCAAGACACAAATCATCAGGGGTGCAATTATACTTCCAAATTAAAGCAATTCAGACTAGAAATAGTTAAGCAACAATACATCCTCTTGGTATCTTCTTGTTTTCTCTATGTCATCATCATCCGCAACTTTTGTATACTTCTTTGCCTCTTTGGATGATGATGCATCTTTCCCTCTAGGAGATTGATTGACTTCCTGCAAAGTTATCGGAAGTTGCTTGTTCCCCAAGCACTTGCAGAATGGTTAGTATGCATGTATATTTGTAGGCTTCTGAACTTAGATTGGTGTGTGAACACCAAACTTAGTTCCTTGCTTTATGTAGCAAATTGTATACACGCAGAAAACCTCATGTGCTTCTATTAAGAAGACAAACTTATAAACTAGAAAAACAAACTATGAACTAGAAAACAGACTATAAACTAAAAACTAAACAATTGTTAAGTAGTTTCTCTGATTGTTTGGAGCTGATAACTAGTCATGCTGAGGGTGCAATGTGTACTTAATAAAATCTTTGGTGGAATACCAAACTTAGCATCCAACATTCACCCTAGAATTATTTTAGTGTGCAACACCAAACTTAGCTCCTTGCAATACAGATAAATCTACTTAACTTTCTTATTGAAACAGTAAAGGAAAAGAGAGTTACCTCTGGTTGGGTTGCCTCCCAACAAGCGCTCTTTTATCGTCACTAGCTTGATGGTTATCTCTCATTAGGGAGGATGATGAACATAATGGCTCAGTCCTTCCCCTCTCACTGTGAGCTTTCCTCCAGTATCATTCTTGATGATTTTCACATGTTCAAGTGAGAGGATTTTATTCACTGTGTAGTATTTGGTAAAGTGTGGAGATGTTTCCATTGGTTGGTAAGTTAGCATCACTTTATCCCCTGGTATGAAACCTTCAGTGGGAATTCTTTTGTTCCTCCACCCTCTTGGCACTTTCTTCTTTGGATTCTTTTCTTTTCCAGGAGGTGGTTCATGTTTTGGAGTCTCAATGTTTAGAAGGTTCTTGCTGAGGATTTTCTGTGGAGGCTTTGGTTGTAGCTCCTTCTCAACTCTTTGAGCTTGTTGCAATAGTTCTATCTCTTCTCCTTCTTTCCAGCATGAGCTTAAGTGCATTAGGAGTGACTCATCTGGTGCCTTTTTCAAGTTCGGATTGCTCAGATCAATCTTCATACACTCTTCTTCTTGATTGGGATCTTGTAGATTCTTGAAGACATGAAACACTATATGCTTTTCGTGCACTATTAGCATCAATTCTCCTTTTTTAACATCTATCAATACTCTTCCCGTAGCTAAGAAGGGTCTCCCTAGAATGATGGGACTATTATGATCTTCCTCGATGTCTAGAATGACGAAGTCAGCTGGGAGGAAAAATTTTCCCACTTTTACCAATACATTCTCCACTACACCAAGTGCTTGCTTGATGGATTTGTCTGCCATTTGTAGGGCTATCTGTGTGGACTTCAATTCATGAATTTGAAGCTTCTTCATCAAGGATAGGGGCATCAGATTGATGCTTGCACCAAGGTCACAAAATGCTTTCTCAATTATCATGTCGCCTATGGTGCAGGGAATATAAAAGCTTCCTGGGTCCTTCCTTTTCCTTGGCAATTCTCTCTGGATGATAGCACCACACTCCCTGGTCATCACAACCATTTGTCCTTCTTTCATGGATATTTTCTTTTTTAACAATTTCTTCATGAACTTAGCATATAGTGGCATCTGTTCAAGTGCTTCTATGAAAGGGATGTTGATGTGTAGTGTCTTGAATATCTCCAGAAATTTGGAATATTGCTTCTCTTTATTTTCTCCCTTGAACCTTTGAGGATATGGTAACATTGGTTGGTATACTTTCACTGCCTCCTTCTTGGTTGACTCATCATCCTGTGTAAAAGTTTCTTGCTCCTGCTTTTGCTCTTTCACTTCTTCTTTTGAGCCTTCTTTATTGTGCTCTTCTTGAGTGATGGCTTCTTTCTCTACCTTCTTTTCACTTCTTAAAGTGATTTCTTTGCACTCCTCCCATTTTATGGCTTTTCCTGTGTCTTTTGCATTGTTTTCAGTGTCACTAGGGAAGGCATTTGCTCTCTTCTCACCTATTTCTGAAATTTGTTTAGCCATTTGCCCCATGTGTCTTTCAAGATTTCTGATTGAGGCATCTTGGTTTTTGAATGCCAGGGCTTGATCTTTCCTTGTAGCTTCCTAATCTTGTCTTGCCATCTCTTGATTTTTCATAAGTTTCTCCATCATTATCTCTATACTAGAGATTCTCTGAGAGTCTGGATTTAGTTATGGTTGTGTAAAATGAGATGGTTGTTACTGGAAGTTGTTTAAATTATTTGCAGTGGTATTTTGTGGGTAGAATGTGGATGTAGAGAAGTTATTCTGGTAGTTTTGTGAGTTGTTGTGGGGTTGGTGATATGTGTTTTGTGGGTTCCTGAATTGGTTAGTATTATTGGATGAATGACTTTGGTTGTTTGTGTTGTGGGAATTATTGAAATTGTGGTTCCTCTGCCATAAATTTTGATTATCACCCCACCTCAAGTTGGGATGGTTCCTCCAAGATGAATTGTAGGTGTCACCATGGAAGTCATTTTGAGAAGAGCCTAAGGAGTTATGCATGTACTGGACTTGCTCTGGTTGTTGCTCATTGTTGCATTTCTCAAAAACTTCTTCACCTTGGCCCCATCCACTTGAAGGTTGACTTGCTGTGTTTACTGCAGCCACTTGAAGTCCATCTATTCTCTTTGCCATCATCTCAATTTGCTGTTGGATTTGTTGGTGTCAATTTATTTTGTGCCAATATGGTGTCTACACCTTCAAGCTTCAACACACCTTTCTTTAGAGCTGGTTGGCGTTGCCTTTGATGAGAATAAAAGTATTGATTGTTGGTCACAGTGTCTATGAGATTCTGAGCTTCTTCAGCTGTCTTCATTAGCTGTAGTGAACCTCCTACAGAGTAATCCAGGGCCTCTTGAGCTTTTAGAGTCAAGCCCTTATAGAAATGTTGAAGTCTGTCCCATTCAATAAATATTTCAGGTGGACATTTTCTAATCAAGGCTTTGTATCTCTCCTATGCCTGATAAAGTGATTCTCCATCTATTTAAGTGAAAGTCTGCACTTCTGTTTTCAACCTGATGATTCTCTGAGGTGGGTAGAACTTAGCCAAGAATTTGCTCACCAAATCATCCCGAGTATTAATGCTTTCTTTGGGAAATGTCTCCAGCCATTAAGATGCCTTATCCCTCAAAGAGAATGGAAATAAAAGTAACTTGTAGATATCTGAATGCACACCATTTGTCTTGACTGTTTCACATATCCTCAGGAAAACAGATAAGTGTTGATTTGGGTCTTCCAGAGGACCTCCTCCATAAGAACAATTATTTTGCCCCAAAGTGATAAGTTGAGGTTTCAACTCAAAGTTATTGGCATGAACATTTGGAGTGAGTATACTGCTCCCACAGTTTCTTGGGTTGGGGAAGGTGTAAGATTCTAGAACTCTCCTTGGAGGTTGGCCATTGTTGTTGGCCACTTCCTCTGGTGGATTAGGGAGATTATGCTCCATCTCTTGATCTCCCTCTTCTCATTCTTCTTCTCCAATCACTCCCTTTCCTTTTGCTTCTCTTCTCATTCTCAAGAAAGTTCACTCTGGTTCAGAATCAAAAGAGGTGGATGTACCTCTTCTTCCTCCTGGCATACAACACAAACAAACTAAAAGAAAACAATGACAGAATAATCTATTGCTAGAGTGGAGTTAAAGTTAGCAGGAACAAAATCACAAACAGTTAGTAGGCTTAGTAAAAATAAATAAAAATGCTTAATCTAGATTATTACCTACGTAATCATTATTAATCTAAATCAATCACCGGAAACGGCGCCAAAAACTTGATGGGTGAAAATTAGATTTCACACGTATGAACTACTGGCAAGTATACCGGGTCGCATCAAGTAATAAAACTCACTGAGAGTGAGGTCAATCCCATGAGGATTGATGGATTAAGCAACTTTAGTGAAGTGATTAGTCTAGTTAAGCGAAATATTGAGAGATTTTTGATGAAATTAAATCAGCAGAAATTAAATTGCAGGAAATCTAAAGAGCTGAATATAAATTGCTTGAAATTTAAATGACAAGAAAATTTAAATGACTGAAACTTAAAGAACAAGAATGTAAAAGAGCTGAATCTTAAATTTCAAGAAATGTAAATGATAGAATCTTAGAGTGTAAGAAAGTAAAATTGAAGAATCTAAATTGTATTGAAACTTAAATTGCATGAATTATAAAGGGGAATGGGTGCAGGGAATCAAAATAGCAATGAACAATTTAAATTGAATAGAAATCAGAGAGATCTAAATTGGAGAAATTCAAGGAAAATGATTCATCAGGGATTGGAGATACTATAATCCTTCATAAATCAAATGGGTCTCAACTCCTTTCTCAATCATATGAGTAGATCTATGGCAAAATGAAATTGATTGGATCCCAATTCCTTGACAATCCAATCTCTCTAATCACAATCAATCTTGCTAATTCCTTGATGTAATTGTCATGAGAAGAGGTTAATTGCATATCTCTCATCCATAAGCCATACTAACTCTCAAAATCTCAATTCCTCCCGAATGGTGTTGATCAAGAGGGTTGTGAAGGATAGAGCTCCAATTCTAATGCAAGTGATTCCCCTTCCAAGGCTCGCACAAGCATTCAGTAGAATTAAACCCCCTTCCGGAGTGAATAATTCACAATCAAAATAGGAGTTATCCTATAGCTACCCAAATGAATTGAGAAGAAGAAAAATTTCACTGATTTATTATGATTATAATAGAGCTCATCCCCCTAATGAAAATGGTGTTTAGTGACTCATAGTTCTCAGTGTAAACAGAATTCTAAAATTAAACTAAACTGAACATAGAAGAGAACGAGATAACAAAACTTGAAACAGAATTGAAAACTGGAAAAGTAAAATTCAGTAATGGAAAATAAAACTGTGAATAGAACGGAAAGTGATACAGAGTCTCAGTGCAAAAAGTAAAATTCAAAAGTGCAAAGGTACAAAAGAAATCTAAAAGAAAAAGAAGATGAAAAAGTAGATCTAGAAGTGGATCCAGAAGCCCCCCAAATAATCCAAGATACCCTCTATTTATACTAGTGTACTTGCTTCTTCAAGTGTACTTGGAAACTCTTCAAAATGGGCTTTTCTGTTAGTTGGACCAATCAGCTCCAGGAGAACGTGGCGCTTTCAGGAAAACGGAGCGCTCACGAATCGACGGGTACGCGTCTCCCACGCAAGCGCGTCGTTCATCATTTTGGTACTTGCGACGCATACGCGTCACCTACGCGTGCACGTCGTTTCTCTCTACAGCCCTTGTCACGCGTATGCATCTCCTATGCGTACGTGTCATCTTCATAGTGCTCCCCATGTGAGCATAGCGCTCTTGGAAAGAACACTCTCCCACGCGTACGCGTCAGTCACGCGTACACGTGGGCTCAAAAATGCCACTTCCACGCTTCTTCCTGGTCCATGTGTTTGCATGTTTCTTCTCAAATTCTCTTGCAAGTGAGCGTTGTGCCAGGAGGTGTGCTACAGGGGAACGTAGCATTCTTCAAATGAGCGTAGTGCTCTCCTGCCATGATCAGAAAATAATATCTCATCAAAATTTTGCATTTTCCCTCCCCAAATATCAATGAAACAATTTAAAGTTTGCTATAATCATAAGGTTTTTTCACCATTCATATCATCAAGTAAAATTTGCATAAAATCTTATGAAGAAGCATATAAACAACCATGTTTAATTGAATTAGGGGATTCATGAAATTCCAATCTAATTACTTACTTATTGCCTAAGAAATACATGAAAACTAAGTAAAAATGAATGAAAAAGGCTTGTGAAACTAGCCTAAGATGACTTGTCATCAACATCCCTCTCTTTTTGCCTCTTGTGCATACGCACGGACCAGTGTGTGGACGCACAGATGGCGATTCAAGCATTAATTTTTGACGTTTCATTTTCTTAAAAAAAAATTAGCCTTTCTGTGCGTGGGCACAGGCCTGTGCGTGGGCACACATCAAAACAAGGCCTCTGTTCACAGCGTTTGCACACATAGTGCGAATGCACAACGCTTTTCATTTTGCCCATCGACGCGTATGTGTTCCTCACGTGTACGCGTGATGAATCCATATTTGATGATGATTTTTTGGTTGAAATTGAATGAATTTCATCATATAAACTTGCACTTATTCCCTTAAATAGCATGCTTTTGAACTTTCCTCCTAATTTGTGCTTGATTATGAAAACATGCTCTTTCGTGCCTAATTTGATTAATTTAATCCCATTTGCCTTCCATTCGATGCCTTGATGTTGTTTGTGAGTGATTTCAGATGTATAAGGTAGGAATGGCTTGGAGAAAATAGAAGAGGAGCATACAAAGTGGAAGCAGCATGAAGAATCAAAGGAGAAGAGCACAGCGATGTGTGCGTACACACAGACCTATGTGCGGACGCACAACCATCAGAGCAAAGCCACGCGTGCGCGTGAACCGTATCATGCGCGTTGCACGTCCATTCGAGCATCGCCTAGTGTGCGTCCGCACAACCTCCTGTGCGTATGCACAGGAAGAGATTTTGGCAGAGTGTGCGTGCGCACACGTCTGTGCGTATGCACAGGTGTCCGCTGTAATACCCTAATGAGCCTAAGCTTCACCTCGCGCCGTAAAGCAAAGGTTAATATAATTTCAAAAATAGGATTTCAAAAGCGCAAAGCGTACTATCTTAAGGCATAAGAAACAGAAGTGATATAAACAAGGTAATAGTATAATAGTGAAATATCATAAGAAACTAGCCAAGACTCGCAGAGTTTAAGGCGGCAAGCCATATACAGACCATATAGAAACCTGACAGTTTAAAAACAGCTTATACAAGTTTTTCTCTCATAATACAGGCCTATAGGCAAAGACAAAATACAAAAGTGAGAGACATATAAACAAAATAAATCAAAAGACTCCAAAAGAATCCAAGATCCTCTGCTTCTGTCACCATCCAAAGCAACTCACCGAGGTGGGTTACGACCTGCATCTGAAAAACACAACAAAGATATGGTATGAGAATCGGAGGTTCTTAGTATGGTAACAGTGCCCAGTGATGTAGGATATAAGACCCCGGGACGCGAAAGGCAATCCTAAGCTTCATATCTATCACAAGATTCAAACTTAAAGCATTCTAAAATAAATAAGCATAATATAAACCTTATCATAAATAAACCAGGTAATCTATCTTAAGGGATTTCTATTCTAACCAAACACTGCTGTCCCATAGCCTTCACCAACCTATCCTCCATGCGATCCCATCGCCACTGCCTTTCGACCCTCCTCAATCCCAGTAGAAAGCACAACTAGTAACAATGTAAGTAATTCACAAATAAAAGCATACAAGGCAAGTAGATCAAGTAAGCAAATAGGCATGTTATTCAATTAGACATACAATTACAAGTCGGCAAAGCAAACAAACAGATAGAAAATGCATATGATGAATGCCTGCCCTACTGGCTGTGATATCACATTGTCGGTTCAACTGCCAACCCGACACATCTCCATGGAGACGTCGCCCTTCGGATTTCCCATATGGGAACCCCCGAGATATAGTGCCCGTATCACTGTCCAGGTACCGGCGCCTGCACGCCTATAGATCCGAAGGGATGCGAGTGGGATACTCTTGCCTCAGACCTCACATCTCAACATAAGCGGGATTAACAACCGTCCTTACGCCACCGCAGCTACCTTGACAGGCGAGGTTAACCACCATCCCTGCCGGGCGCGTAGCGTCTTGTAATCTCAGTAAAAATATTATTTCAGTGGTTTTCAGAAAGTATTTTCAGTATACAGAGATCGATCATCTCAATCCAAGTCCTGGACTCATCTCAACCAATGTCCATTCATAAATCAAGTTCCAAATATCAAAAGTTCCTCTTTCCTCATCACATATATCAATCATCCTTCACTTAACGTCAACCATTCTCAGCACGCCAGAAACCTAGGCCTCCGTTTTCTAATTTATCATAAAATCATGTACTAGGACCCTTAAGTTATATTCCATATTCTAATACTCAAAACTAGGCCTAAAACTCTTAAAATGGTGTTTTAGAAGCTTACAACTTTGTTGGGAAAGTAAAATAGTTGAAAATAAGCAAAATTTTAGAAACAGGACATGTGCGGCCACACAGGGGTGTGTGCGTGCACACGCCCAGAAAATTTTAAAATATGTGCGTACGCACAGGGGTGTGCATATGCACAGGTGACAAAACTTATAGAATCTATTCACTCACACAACCTGTACCAGTGCCCCCAACAGACTGGCCTTCCCAACGTGTGCATCTGCATAGACCTGTACGTTCGCACAGGTTGAAATTTTTCCTTAGATATGTGCGCGCACAAGCTGTGCTAGCGCTGTAAAAAGAGCGCACTTCCCTGCCTGTGCGTATTCACAGGCGTGTGCGTCCGCACAGGTCAAAATTCTCGCAGGGTGTGCGTCCACATAAGTGTGTGCGCCCACGCATATCAGTAATCATAAAATTCTGCAACTTTGCAGAATTTCAAATTTTTAATACCAACTTTGAATGATCATAACTCCCTCTACAAAATTCCAATTTTCACAAACTTTATATCGATTTAAAGGGTTTTTAAAAATCTTTAAGTTTAAAGAAATTTCAATCAGTTTCAAAAATCGAGGCAAAAGTTATGATCGAGCAAAGTTTACCAAGAACCCAATTTTACCAAACTTCACCATTTCCACAATTTCTTAACATACACATTCCAAATCATACCAAACCACTTAAAGTCATTCCAAGATCCACGTTTCACCAACAACTACCCTTTTGGGTCTCAAACCACAATTTATACCAATCTCTCATCATACCTCATCATTTTCAACATCAATATCATCATATTACAATTATCAATAGCTTTCCACCAACACACTCACCATTCATCATTACATCAACATCAATTTTCTATCATTAAAATAATTCATGCTTCTAAGCCATAAACAACAATTTTCATTCACCCCAATTTATCATACATCATAATCCCAATATCATTATTTCTCAACATAACCATATTAATTCAACATACAACATCAACCAACCATCATCAACAACCACATAAATTCAACCCTATCCAATGGGTCACTAGCCTAAGTGTCCATGAATATTATATACTACATAGAGAAAACCAAAACTATACCTTGGTCGATTCCCAATATGAACCAAATGAGCTTTCAACCAAAAATCCAACCACCAATGTAGCTCCAACAAGCACCAAGAAGCCCCAAACTCACAAAAATCAAGCTATATACATATAAATTACCATAAAATCAACCTAGGGCTTAACATAAATCAAAAGTTCACAAGAGTTCAAAGCCTCTTACCTTCTCCACAGATTTGGATATCAAAATCCAAAGCTAAGCAAAGATTAGAGTGAACCTAAACACCAAGAATCACAAAAACTCACTTAATCACAAGGCCTAGGTACCCAAAATTTTTAAGAGAAGAACTGAGAAGATTTCGAATTTTTCTTACCAATTTCTTACATGGATTTTGTAGAGCTCTTCACGAGGAATGCATAGCCACAAACGGTGCGACGATCGGAGCTCTCTAGCTCAAGATATGAGCTTTAGAAGAAGATGGTGAATAGTGCTTCTCCTTCCCCTTCTCCCCTTTCTATTTTCTACTGTGTGTTGTTGTGTTTAGTGGCTAGTGGGTTCACTTATGAACCCTTATATATGTTGGGCTTGGGCTCAAGTTGGGTCCGGTCCAACTTGTTAGCGTTTTTAGCCCGTTTGGCCCAACTTTGGGCCAAACCTTTAAAATTAACGCCTGGTTTTCTATTTCTAACATTTTTCTAAGGTTTTTGCTGGTTTTCACTTTTTCTCATGCGGTATCGGGCAGACTTGAACCGGTTTAACCGGTTCAACTACCGGTTCACAATTTTTTACGGTTTTTCGCAGAAAGTACATTTCCTGACTCAGAAATACCTACTGAGTCCGAATATCACCTTTAAATCCTCAAATTCTCACTCTAACTTTTCAATGTCTAATTTGGGAAATTAATCACTTAATTAACCAGTTGATTAGTTGCGGTTCTTACATTCTCCTGACCAAATAAGAAATTTTGTCCTCAAAATTTGAATTACCTAAGAAAAGCTCGGGATAATCTTTTCGCATCTCAGACTCCAATTCCCAAGTGTGCTCTTCTACTCCTACTCGCTCCCAAGCAACTTTAAGCAACTGAACTTCTTTCCCTCGCAGCTTCTTCACACTAGTGTCATCGATTCTCATTGGCGTTACTTGGAAAGTTAAGTTCTCCTTCAACTCGACCGATTCAGGCTCCAACACATGAGCCGCATCCGACATTTACTTAAGGAGTTGTGCCACGTGGAATACATCATGTAGGTTAGATAGGTGGGGTGGCAAAGCCACTTGATACGCCACCGGCCCGAAATCTCAAACGGTCCTATATATCTTGGGTTCAACTTCTTGGTCTTAATTGCTCTTCCATTCCCAGTTGTCGGTGTCACCCAAAGAAATACATGTTCTCCCACTTCAAACTCTAATGGTTTCCTCTTCCGGTCCACATAACTCTTCTGTCGACTCTGAGTAGTTAGAATCCATGCACAAATCTTCTTAATGTTCTCAGTAGTCTCTACTATGACCTTAGGACCCAAAATGCTTGCTTCACCGGATTCATAACAAAAGAGTGGAGACTGGCACTTTCGTCCATACAAGGATTCATACGGAGCCCTCCCAATGCTCGCATAAAAGCTGTTGTTGTACGCAAACTCCACTAATGGCATGTATCGGTCCCAACTTCCGAGTTGATCTAAAACACATGCTCTCAGCATATCCTCCAAGGTTTGAATAGTCCTTTCCGAGTGTCCATCAGTTTGCGGATGGTATGTGGTACTGAGACATAGCTTTGTACCGAAAGCTCTTTGAAAAGCTCCCCAAAACCTTGAAGTGAATCGGGGATCACGATCTGACACTATGCTCGACGGCACACCGTGCAACCTTACTATCTCCTTTATATACAACCTTGCTAACTCCTCCATAGAATAGTTTACTTGGATAGGCAGAAGGTGAGCAGATTTGGTTAAGCGATCCAAATCACCCAAATCGCATCAAATCCCGACCTAGTCCTCGGTAAACCGGTCACAAAATCCATCACAATTCCTTCCCACTTCCACTGAGGAATCTCAAGTGGTTGTAGCATTCTTGACGGTTTCTGATGCTCTATCTTCACCTTCTGGCAAGTTAAACATTTGGATACCACTGTAGCTACATCACTCTTCATCCCAAGCCACCAGAACATCTTCTTCAAGTCATAATACATATTCGTGCTTCTGGGATGAATAGAAAACCCACTGTTGTGAGCTTCTGACAATAAATCTTGTCTCAAACTTCCTACATCCAGTTTGCAAATCCTTCCCATGTATCTCCACAACCCTTCATCATCCTTAGAGAATTCTTTGCGCCTCTTATCACCAACTGGTTGAAACAACTACTGAAGCTTCTGCTCATCTTGTTGAGCCCTTTGTATTTCTAATTTGAACATGCTTGAGATCTGCAACTGATTTAAACAAGCTCTTCCAGTAACTTCACTAACGTCTAGCTTAAGATCCACGAACTTATCTACTAGCTCCTCTTCCTTAATCCTCACCCAAGCTATTGTTAGAGATTTCTGACTCAAAGCGTCTGCTACCACGTTCGCCTTTCCAGGGTGATAACTCAACTCGAAATCGTAATCTTTAAGCAACTCCATCCACCTCCTCTGGCGCATATTAAGCTCTTTCTGATCAAAGATGTACTTGAGACTCTTATGATTAGAAAAGATGCTAAACCTTACTCCGTACAGGTGGTGTCTCCAAATCTTTAATCCAAAGACAATCGCCACTAATTCCAAGTCATGAGTGGGGTAATTCACCTCATGCGGTCTCAGCTGACGTGATGCGTAAGCCACCACATTCCGGTGTTGCATCAATACGCAACCCAAACCTTTCAGTGATGCATCACAATACACTTCGAATGGTTCATGCGGTTCTGGAAAAATCAAAACTGGCGCTGAAGTTAACTTCTGCTTCAAAGTTTGAAAACTCCATTCAAACTCCGACGTCCATACAAATGGCACCTCTTTCCTTGTTAATTTTGTCATTGGTAGTGCAATCCAGGAAAATCCTTCGATAAATCTTTGGTAATATCTGGTTAAACCCAAAAAGCTACTGACTTCCGTCACAGTCATCGGTCTTTCCCACTCCATCACCGCTTCTACCTTAGAAGGATCTACAGCTATTCCTCTTTTGCTCACCACGTGGCCTAAGAACTTTACTTCTTCCATCCAGAACTTGCACTTTGACAACTTAGCGTACAACTTCCGCTCCTTTAAGATTTGCAACACAATCCTCAAGTGTTCCTCATACTCCTTTTCCGTCTTAGAGTAAACCAAGATGTCGTCTATGAAAACCACAATGAATTTGTCCAAAAAGGGACGAAACACTCTGTTCAATTAATCCATGAAAACAGCAGGTGCATTCATTAACCCAAAGGACATTACCACAAACTCGTAGTGTCCATAGCGCGTCCTAAACGCAGTCTTAGGGATATCATCCTCCTTCACTCTTATCTGATAGTAACCGGATCTCAAATCTATCTTGGAAAACACTCCAGCTCCTTGTAATTGATCCATCAAGTCATCTATCCTTAGCAGCGGGTACTAGTTCTTCACACTTACTTTGTTCAACTGTTAGTAATCCACATACAATCTCATTCCTCCATCCTTCTTCTTTCCCAATAAAACTGGCGCTCCCCACGGTGTTTGATGAGTCCATATTTGATGGTATATTTTGACTCATTATGGATGGATTCTAGCACATGAACTCACACTTAAGCACCAAAATAGCATACTTTTGTGTTTGATCCCTAATTTTGACTTAATTGTGAAAACATGCAATTTTGTGCTTTAATAGAGCAATTTAGTCCCACTTTTATGTCATTCGATGGCTTGATATGGTTTGTGAGTGATTTCAGGCTTTGGAGGCAAGAATGGATGAGCAAAAGTGGAAGAAAGCATGTACAAGGGAGAAAACATGAAGAAAACAAGGAAAAGCACACATTGCGAAGTGTGCATACGCACAGCCCTGCGTGCGCGCGCACAAGTAAGAATTTCCATGTGTGCGTACGCACGCACCTGTGCGTACGCACAGGTCAATTTTCAGCCGCGTGTGCGGACGCACACGTCTGTGCGTCCGCACAGGTCCCTGCACGTGATTTCATTAATGGAACACGTGCTGCGCGAATTTGGAGGCCTCTTGGCCCATTTTGGAAGGCTGGAATGCTGTTTTGGAGTGCTATATGAAGGAGAATTCATCACTTATGAAGGGGGCCTCACTTAGATAGTTTTAGAGAGTAATTAGGAGTAGGAGTAGGAGTAGTGTAGCATTGCTCTCTTAGGGTTTAATTTCCATTTCCATTGTAGCATTTTATAGCAAGCTTTGATCTTTGAATTTACTTCTTCAATTGTAAGTACTCTCAATTTCCTCTTTAATTCAAGCACTTTTACTTTCACTTCCTTTTGGTTCAAGTTACTTTGTTCATATTGCAATTTTGTGTTTCTTGAAGTTTTGATCAATGAATTTTATGTTTCATGCCTTCTTTATGTTTGATTGCTTGTTTATGCTAAAGATTGAAGAAGAAGATAAACTATTATTGATTCATTGAATTACAATAGAGCTCCCTAACCTAATGAAAGGGGGTTTAGTGAGTCATAGCTCTGAATTCAATTACAAAGATATGAAAACTAGCTAAAAGTGAAGGTAAAAGTGATTTTGTTGCTTCCTTACTTAGCCTCTTCTTCCCTGAAATCATCCAAACAAATGCATCAAAGTCTTGCAAAAATTCATGAGAAATCTTCCATTCATAGCATTCAAGTAATATAACTAAAACTCATGGAATTTGCATCAAAATCATATTGTTTGGATGGTTCATTGCTTTGTTATTCTTTTAACCATTCTTGGTTACTTTAAGCTCAAGAAAATGCATAAAACCACTAAAACTAACAGAAAAATACTAGTGAAACTAGCCTAAGATGCCTTGGCATCACTTGGTTTTATTGATAGTTGGTTATAGTTTGTCATTTTACTTTGCGATTTCCCATGTTTTACTTTTATGCACACAAGGTGTTTGTGACAATGCCAACTCTAGATTTTGAGTAGATTTTCCCACCTTGGCTTGTGGTTTGAGTTCCTAGGATACTAGAGTCATAATGTCCGACATTTAGTGGTAATTCTTGGGTAGTTAGTTGACTCTTGTTTCCATTGACGCTAGCCTTTTATCAACTAGTTTGGTAAGTTGGTTAGGACTTATGGATTAAGGTCAATTATTCTTGCTTGACTTACCCCTTGATGGTTGGGGTTGACTAGGCGAGATTGACTCATGATAATTACCATAGTCGTGGTTATGGCGATGATAGGACTCCTTGGATACTCATTCCCAAGTCAAGGTTCTTTATTGCATTTATTGCATTTTCACTAGTTTTGATCTCATTTCCTTTTTACTTGCATTAATTACAATTTTGAGCATTGCTTAGTTCTTTTATTGCTTAGTTTCTTTAATCTTTCGTTCTTTGATTACAAAACACCCCTCTTTCCTCACAACCGAAAGAGAAACATTTCATTTGCATTCCTAGGGAGAACGAACCGAGGTTTAATTACTCTCGGTTATTTTGATTTAAATTTAAAACATTTGATCTTGAGAATTCGTTGTTGGTTTGGACTATGCTACCAACAAATCGATTCTTGTTTTGATTAAATTCCGAACCGACATAAATTCTCATTTACCAGTGATACACTTGATCAAATGAACCTCTTATTTAGAAGCTCTTCCAACTGAGTTTTTAACTCTGCAGCTCTATCAGATCCATTCTATACGGCGCAATTGACACTGGTCCAGCTCCCGGCACCAATTCAATCACAAATTCAATTTCTCTCTGAGGTGAGAACTCAGGGATATCTTCCGAGAATACTTCTGGAAAATCTTTAACCACCGGTATCTGAGCTAAGTTCTGGGCATCACCCAATGCATTAGCAGCCAACAGAATATAACCCTGACACTCCTCCCCGCTACATTCCACCATTACAGAGTTCAGGTAATATCCCGTAGCTACCACTGCTCTATTCTCTCCTTCCGGCATAAATCGAATTGTCTGTTCAAAACAGTCCAGCAAAACTCAATTCTTCGACAACCAATCAAACCATAAAATCATTTGGTAAACAGATCAAATCATGCACAAAATCTCTACTCTCAAGTTTGAAACCTACTTGTATACAACCTGACCTAGTCATAACTGTCTAATGCAGAGTATGTACATGCAGATCAAAAGGTAACTATGACACTTTAAAGCCTAGTTCCTCAACTTTAGCAAATGAAATAAACGAATGCGAAGCTCCAGTATCATATAATGCAACTAAGGACTTATCACCAATTAGACATATACCTCTCATCAATGGATCCACCTTGGAAGCATCCTTGGCATTCACAGCAAAGACTCGACCTTGATGCTGACTCTGGCCCACATTCTGATTCCTCCCATGAGTGCACTCTCTCGCAATGTGGCCAGGCAACCTACAATTGAAACAACCACCTAAACCAATTTTGCATGAATCATAAAGATGGAAACGCCCACAACGTACACAATTCAAATCCGGAGAATTCTTACTCTGATTTCCTCTCTCCTTAGCATACTGAAACTGAGTCTGAGTGTTCTTCCTAAAACCTCCTTGTCCTTGAGGTGCATATCCTCCTTTTTTGAAGCTTTGACCCCTAGGATGGAAGTCCTTGCCACACCCCCGACTAGAGCCTCCTCCATGAGTGTCCTTGGATGCCGCCACGGTCTTGGCATACTCTTTTACTACTCTAGCCTTGTTCACTAAGTCAGAAAAGACACGGATCTCCATAGGTGCCACAGCAGTCATAATGCTATCCTTTAAACCTCTCTGGTACTTAATGCACTTCCAGCTCTCGTAAGTCTCCGGGGCATCTTGACATACCCTAGAAAACCTACAGAGTTCCTCAAACTTGTTGGTGTAATCTGCCACAGACATGGAACCTTGCTTCAGCTGCATCAGTTCTATCTCCTTTGCTTCCCTTGCAGACTCAGGGAAGTATTTCTTGTAAAAGGCCGTTTGGAACACCTCCCATGGAATGTCGGTGTTCTGTAGCTGTAGCAAGAGACACTTTGTTTGCCACCAGGGCTGAGCCTCTCCCGCAAGCTGATAAACGGCAAACTCTACATACTGATTGAATGGAACATGCTGCGCCTGTAAAGCACACTCCATGGCTTGGAACCAGTGATCTGCTTTAGTAGAATTTGTAGATCCTCGGAAAGTTGGCGGATGAACCTTGAGGAACGTCGCCAAGGTCATCGGAACTCCTCCCGTGGTATCGCCATTTCCCTCAGCATTATCATTGGCATTTCCTTCCCCGTTCCCATTGCCATTCCCCGCCGGTTGGCCTAACTTCTGCACAGCTTGCAGAGTCGCAGCAGCATTCGCTTCTATGGTGTTCGCTAAGTTAGCCATGGCCGCCATGAACTCGGCATGGTTATCAGCTGGTTGCTCATTCCTACTTTCTCGGGTGCGTGTTTGACCTTGCCCGCGAGTGGCCATTAGGGTTCCTGTCTACACCAAACAATCGATATCAAGGTGATCAGTCTCAATATCAAAAGCCTAGTGCTTCAATTATCCCAAACAGGCACTCACAAACAAGCAATGCTATGCATATATCAAGTAGATAACCTAATAGCATCAAAGAAAAGACACACAGAGTATGCAATGAAGCACNTATGCTTCACCTTGCACCATAAAGCAAAGGTTAATAAGAGACTACGACAGTTCTAAGCTCATACGTATATATATAGAAGAAATAATATAATCTAGAAGCCCGATGAGGGATATAGCTCAAAAACAGAATTTCAAAAGCACAAAGCGTACTATCTTAAGGCATAAGAAACAGAAGTGATATAAAAAGGTAATAGTATAATAGTGAAATATCATAAGAAACTAGCCAAGACTCGCGGAGTTTAAGCCGGCTAGCCATATACAGACCATATAGAAACCTGACAGTTTAAAAACAGCTTATACAAGTTTTTCTCTCATAATACAAGCCTCTAGGCAAAGACAAAATACAAAAGTGAGAGACATATAAACAAAATAAACCAAAAGACTCCAAAAGACTCCAAGATCCTCTGCTTCTATCACCATCCAAAGCAATCCAAGATCCTCTGCTTCTATCACCATCCAAAGCAACTCACCGAGGTGGGTTGCGACTTGCATCTGAAAAATACAACAAAGATATGGTATGAGAATCAGAGGTTCTCAGTATGGTAACAGTGCCTAGTGATGTAGGATATAAGACCCCGGGACGCCAAAGGCAATCCTAAGCTTCATATCCATCACAAGATTCAAACTTAAAGCATTCTAAAACAAATAAGCATAATATAAACCTTATTATAAATAATACGGGTAATCTATCTAAAGGGATTTCTATTCTAACCAAACACCGCTGTCCCACAGCCTTCACCAACCTATCCTCCATGCAATCCCATCACTACCGCCTTCTGAACCTCCTCAATTCCAGTAGAAAGCACAATTAATAACAATGCAAGTAATTCACAAATAAAAGCATACAAGGCAAGTAGATCAAGTAAGCAAATAGGCATATTATTCAATTAGGCATACAATCACAAGTCGACAAAGCAAATAAACAGATAGAAAATGCATATGATGAATGCCTGCCCTACTGGCTGTGATATCACATTGTCGGTTCAACTGCCAACCCGACACATCTCCATGGAGACGTTGCCCTTTGGATTTCTCATATGGGAACCCCCGAGATATAGTGTCCAGATCACTGTCCAGGTACCGGTGCCTGCACGCCTATAGATCTGAAGGGATGCGAGCAGGATACTCTTGCCTCAGACCTCACATCTCAACGTAAGCGGGATTAACCACCATCCTCACGCTGCCGCCGCTACCTCGACAGGCGGGATTAACCACCGTCCCTGCTGGGCGCATAGCGTCCCATAATCTCAGTAAAAATATTATTTCAGTGGTTTTAAAAAAGCATTTTCAGTATACAGAGATCCATTGTCTCAATCCGAGTCTTCGACTCATCTCAACCACTGTCCATTCATAACTCAAGTTCGAAATATCAAAAGTTCCTCTTTCCTCATCCCATATATCAATCATCCTTCACTTAACGTCAACCATTCTCAGCAGCCAGAAACCTAGGCCTCGTTTTCTAATTTATCATAAAATCATGTACTAGGATCCTTAAGTTATATTCCATGTTCTAATACTCAAAACTAGGCCCAAAAGTCTTAAGATGGTGTTTTAGAAGCTTACAACCTTGTTGGGAAGGTAAAATAGTTGAAAATAAGCAAAATTTAAGAAACAGGACTTGTGCGGCTGCACAGGGGTGTGTGCGTGCACACGCCCAAGAAATTTTAAAATGTGTGCGTACGCACAGGGGTGTGCATACGCACAGGTGGCAAAACTTACAGAATCTGTTTACTCGCACAACCTGTGCCAGCGCCCCCAACAAATTGGCCTTCCCAACGTATGCTTCCACACAGACCTGTGCGTTCGCACAGGTTGAAAATTTTCCTTAGATATGTGTGCGCACATGCTGTGCTAGCGCTGCGAACAGAGCGCACTTCCCTGCCTGTGCATCCGCACAGGTGTGTGCATTCGCACAGATCAAAAGTCTCGCAGGGTGTGCGTCCGCACAAGTGTGTGCGCCCGTACATATCAGTAATCATGAAATTCTACAACTTTGCAGAATTTCAGATTTTTAACACCAACTTTGAATGATCATAACCCCCTCTACAAAATTCTAATTTTCCCAAACGTTATATCGATTTAAAGGATTTTCAAAAATATTTAAGTCTAAACAAATTTTAATTAGTTTCGAAAACCGAGGCAAATGTTATGATCTAGCAAAATTTACCAAGAACCCAATTTTACCAAACTTCACCATTTCCACAATTTCTTACCATACACATTCCAGATCATACCAAATCACTTAAAGTCATTCCAAGATCCATTTTTCACCAAAAACTACCCTCTTGGGTCACAAACCACAATTTATACCAATCTCTCATCATACTTCATCATTTTCAACATCAATATCATCATATTACAATTATCAATAGCTTTCCACCAATACACTCACCATTCATCATTACATCAACATCAATTTTCTATCATCAAACTCATTCATGCTTCTAAGCCATAAACAACAATAGTCATTCACCCCAATTTATCATACATCATAATCTCAATATCATTATTTCTCAACATAACCATATTAATACAACATACAACATCAACCAACCATTATCAACAACCACATAAATTCAACCCTATCCTATGGGTCACTAGCCTAAGTGTCCATTAATCTTATATACTACATAGAGGAAACCGAAACCATACCTTGGCTGATTCCCAATATGAACCAAATGAGATTTCAACCAAAAATCTAACCACCAATGTAGCTCCAACAAGAACCAACAAGCCCCAAACTTACAAAAATCAAGCTATATACATATAAATCACCACAAAATCAACTAGGGCTTAACATAAATCAAAAGTTCACAAGAGTTCAAAGCCTCTTACCTTCTCCACAGATTTGGATGTCAAAACCCAAAGCTAAGCAAGGATTAGAGTGAACCTAAACACCAAGAATCACAAAAACTCACTTAATCACAAGGCCTAGGTACCAAAAATTTTCAAGAGAGGAACTGAGAAGATTTCAAATTTTTCCTTACCAATTTCTTACATGGGTTTTGTAGAGCTCTTCACGAGGAACGCGTAGCCGCAAACGCTGTGGCGATCGGACCTCTCTAGCTCAAGATATGAGCTTTGGAAGAAGATGGTGAATAGTGCTTCTCGTTCCCCTTCTCACCTTTCTGTTTTCTACTGTGTGTTGTTGTGTTTAGTGGCTGGTGGGTTCACTTATGAACCCTTATATATGTTGGCCTTGGGCCCAACTTGGGCCTGGTCCAACCCGTTAGCATTTTTAGCCCGTTTGGCCCAACTTCGGGCAAAACCTTTAAAATTAACGCCCGGTTTTCCATTTCTAACATTTTTCTAAGGTTTTTGCCATTTTTCACTTTTTCTCATGCGGTACCGGGCAGACTTCAACCGGTTCAACCGGTTCAACTACCGGTTCGCAGTTTTTCACGGTTTTTCACAGAAAGTACATTTCCTGACTCAGAAAGACCTACTGAGTTCGAAAATCATCTTTAAATCCTCAAATTGTTAGTCTAACTTGTCGATGTCTAATTTGGGCAATTAATCACTTAATTAACTGGTTGATTAGTTGCAGTTCTTACATCCGTACATGCCTTCATTAAAATTGCACGTGACTCACGATTTTGGTGGATTGGAGGCTGATAAACCACTATTTTATGGTTTATCTTGTGCTCAATTGAGTGGTTTTTATCAACTCTTTACTCACTTATTCATACTAATTGCATGTTTTACATTTTTCTTCCTAATTCTGTGCTTTGATTGAAAACATGCTTCTTTTGCCTTAAATTTGCTATGTTTAATCATCTCTTATTACCATTCGATGTCGTGATATGTGTGTTAAGTATTTTCAGGGTTTACAGGGTAGGAATGGCTTAGAGGATGGAAAGGAAGCATGCAAAAGTGGAAGGAATACAAGAAATTGAAGGAACTACTAAGCTGTCCAGCCTGACCTCTTCGCACTCAAACGGTCATAGCTTGAGCGATGGAGGTCCAAATGTGGCAATTCCAGTTACGTTAGAAAGCTAACATCCGGGGCTTCAATATGATATATAATTCCCTATAGTGGCCATACAGAAAAATGACGCGCATACGTGCATCACGCGCACGCATCGTTCTGCAGAAAAATTAGCGACCTGTACGGATCAGAATTCGCCCCCGGCGATTTCTGGGCTGTTTTTGACCCAGCTTCCGGCCTAGAAAACACAGATTAGAGGCTATAAAGAGGGAGAATTGACTCATTTAAGGAATCAACATTGATAATTCATAATTTTAGGTTTTAGATGTAGTTTCTAGAGAGAGAGGCTCTCTCCTCTCTCTTAGGTTTTAGGATTAGGATTTCTTCGTTTTCTTCATTCCAGGTTCAATGTTCCTTTAAATTAGTTTCTCTTTTACTTTTATTTACCCTATTACTTTAGTTACTCTATTTCACTTGCTAATTACTTATGTTGCCAAATTAGCTTATCAACTCTTCATGTTAGATTTGAATTTCTATTTAATACAATTCGAGGTATTTCAGATTTATGGTTACTTTCTTCTATTTATGATATAAATAATTTGGATTTTTTCCCTTTTAGATTTGGTTGAGTAATTGGTGACACTTGAGTTGTCAAACTCAGCTGTTGATTGAAAATTGGTATTTGCTGATTGATTTGGATCCCTCTAAGGCTAGTCTTTCCATAGGAGTTTACTAGGACTCGAGGAATCAAATTGATTAGTCCACTTGACTTTTCTTTATTTAGTAAGGGTTAACTAAGTGGGAGCAATAAACAATTCTCATCACACCTGATAAGGATAACTAGGATGGGATTTCCAGTTCTCATACCTTGCCAAGAGTTTTTCTAGTTATTAATTTACTTCCTTGCCAATTTATTTCCTTGTTCCCTATTTCGAAAACCCCAAAAAGATACAATTTCATAACAAATTATAAATCCTACTTTCCTACAATTCCTTGAGAGACGACCTGAGGTTTAAATACTTCGGTTATAAATTTTATTGGGTTTGCTTTAGTGACAACCAAAACTTTTGTACGAAAGGATTCTCTGTTGGTTTAGAAACTATACTTACAACGGGAATTTATTTGTGAATTTCTTTACTAGCAAAAATTCTTTCGTCAGAGGCCCATTTCTAAAACCATTCAACTCATAATAAAGGAGGAATGAAGACCATACCATAGCATATCATTAGGTAGCTTAGGAGTAGTAGTAGGAAGTGTTAGGATAGTTTTTCTTTAAGTTTTTCATCATCTCTATTAGGGTTTATACTAGGGTTTTTACATTCAAGTGCCATTTCTATTTTTGATCTTGGATTTTGCTAGCTTCCATTATAAGTATCTCTTTGTTACTACTCTTTATAGCTACATTGTTCTTACTCTTTCTTATATTTCAATTTATAGTTCAATTTTACTTCTCTTTTGCAATTTCAATTTCTTGTTGATGAATTTGATGATTGATGATTTTTATATGCTTTCTTGAGATGTTATTGTTGATTGAGATCATTTGTTACTTTTAGTCTCAAGCATTTTCTCATTTTTCCCATGTTTAGTGTTTTTTCCCACCAAGTGTTTGACAAAATGTCAATTATGATTTTGGGCTAGTTTTCTATCTCTTGGCTTGGGGAAAGTGAGCAATTGGGTTCCTAGAGTTGGAATGTCCAAGATTTAGTGTCAATTCTTGGATTGTTAATTGTTCTTGTTCCCACTGACGCTAATTTGTTGCTAAGGTAATTAGCAAGCAATCTAGGATTTGTGGGTTAAGAACATTTATGCTCATTTGACTTACTCTCTGATGTTAGCGTTAATCAAGTGAGATTAATCCATTCTAATTGTCATAGTTGTGGTTCTAACAAGGAAAGGACCCTTAGCTCATTCCAAGCTAAGATACCTTTTATGCTTTAAATCCTTCATACACATTTACATTAATCGTTTTTATACCTTACTTGTTTATATTGCATAGTTAATTCGTTAATTCCTTTATTAGTTCATTTATCTCAATTTTCCATGTTCTTTTATTAGTTTATATGTTTATCTCTTCATTGAAAACCCCAAGAGCATCACAACCAGAATTGTACAGTCATTTGTCTCAAGTGTCCTTGGGAGACGACCCAGGAACTAAACACTCTGAAATTGAATTAGTTTTTAATAGTGACATCTCTTTGAATTCAAACTTTGATTGTGAGAGTTCATTGTTGGTTTGGGCTATACTTTTAACGAACTTGAATTCAAACTTTGATTAATTCTAAACCGGCAATAATCATCTCACCAGGTTTTTGGCGCCGTTGCCGGGGATTCACTTTAAGTGCAATGAGTGCTATAATTTTGGTTGTTGTAAATATGTGGATAGTGTGAATATTTGATTTTTGTTTGCTACTTGGCACTAATTTGTAGATAGCGTTTCTATCTATCTAGTATTAGTAGTATTGATTGTTAAGTTGGTTTTTGTTTATTTGTCTATTCTTGTTTTGGTTTTCATAATTCCATGCTTTTATTGCTTCTTTAGTTGAATGACATGGTCGCTTCCAGACTGGAGCTTGATCCCTTTTGATCCAGAAATAGAAAGAACTTTAACTCATATTAGGCAAGATCGGCGCCGGCTAGCATTTGTGAATAGTGAATCGGGCTTGCTTGAAGAGCACACCAATTCACTATCACCATCAATCCGTGACCATCATTCTTCAATTAATGAGGAAATCTTATATTCATCTGTGGGGAGTGCTGAAATCTCTTTGAGTTACTCAAGTGACAACACCATGGTGGATCCACCTCGTAGAATCACCTTAAGGGAAGCCGAAGCTCTTGATATTAACTTGCAACCGATACAAATCTGGTATCCGACTTTGGATCCAAATTTTGAGCTCAAAACTGGCACGATAAACTTGCTCCCCAAATATGATGGACTACCCAGAGAAGACCCTCTTAAGCATCTTAAGGACTTTCAAGTAGCATGCTCCACTGCAAGAAGACATGGTGCGGATGAAGTGGCAGTTTTGGTATTCGCTTTCCCTTTCTCTTTGGAGGGAAAAGCGAAGGAATGGTTCTATACTCAACCGGGAGATGTGATTTTTGATTGGGACTTACTGCGTAAGGAATTTCTGGAAAAGTTTTATCCACCTCAGAAGACAGATAAGCTGCGAAAGGAAATCTCTTGCATTGTGCAAAGAGATGGGGAGACTCTTTATGAGTACTAGGAGAGATTCAAGAAGTTATTGGAAGCTTGCCCTCACCACTGTATTGATGAGTTAGTGCTTATTAGTTATTTTTGTCAAGGGATGAACCCCCAATATAAGCTTCTTCTAGATGCTTCTAGTGGAGGATCCCTTACCAAGAACAAGACTGCTGAGGAAGCTTGGGAAATCATAGCGGACATGGCAGACTCCACTCAACACTCAGGCGAGAAATCCACAATCAAAAGCTTTAAGTGAAGTTTCTCCTTTCGAATATGCCATTTTGACTAAGATCCTCGGTGAGATGTCAATTTTGTTGAGACAAATCACCCAAGGGCAACAAATTTCCCAAGCTTTGCTATCTCCTCCACCTCAACCTCTAAGAATCAAAGGACCACCAAGATCATGCAGTATTTGTGCTTGTAACAGCCATTACACTGACAAGTTTCCTCAACTCCAAGAGGACACTACATTAGCGGTAGCCAATCCATACCCACAAAGGTCCAACTATAATCAAGGAACTCATCTACATGGAGGAAATCAAAACTAAGGATGGAGGGATATTCTAATCAAAGGTTGAACCAAGCCCCTCAAGCTTAACCATACCCAAACGTGCAAGCCTACTATCGTCAACCTACCCAAGATCAACCACAATACCAACAACCCTACTAACAATCCTACCAACAACCACCACAATCTTAACCTCAAGGGAGGTATCAACATCCAAGTAGTAGATCTAACCCTCTTCAAGGCAATCAAGCCCTTCATCCTAATCAACCTTGCATGAATGACATACTTCAAACCTTTATGCAAGAGCAACAGGAGTTTCACAAGAAACAAGAAACATATATGGCTACTATTGCCGAAGCTCTCTCCCGTTTGACTCTTTCTCCTCCGACTACACAAAATGCCCAACAAGCCTCCACTTTTAGTGGTTTACCTTCTCAACCCCAACCAAATCCAAAGGGAAACATCAATGCTATCACCCTTAGGAGTGGCACCAAGTTGGATGAAATTGGTATTCTGCCTACAAGTTTGAGTGAGAAAACCCACAATGAAGAGGTGGGAGATGATGTGAAAGTGATGAAGGATGAGGAGAAAAATATTGCGAAAGGTGAGGAAGAACCACTCAAGGCCAAGGAGCCAAAGAGGAAGAATTTGCTTGAAGAGCCTATGCCAATTCCATTTCCAACTTTGGCTAAGAAGGCTAAAAAGCAAGAAGAACTTGACCTTACATGGTGGAAATTTTTAAGAATGTTGAAGTCACCGTCCCTCTCTTTCAATCCATTCAACAAGTGCCCAAGTATGCCAAGTTCCTCAAAGATGTTTGCACACATAAGGACAAGATTGGCGAATTCAATAAAAGGCCGGTAGATGATTCTATCTCTTCTCTAATTCCTGAAAAATGCAATGATCCCAGTCCATATTTGGTTACTTCTTTGATTGGTAGGATAAAGTTCATGAACTGTATGTGCAACTTGGGGGAGTGCGTAAGCATTATGTCACTCCCCATTTACGAGAGATTGAACTTGTCACCCCTAAAGAGGTCCGCGGCGAGATTTGTGTTGGTAGATAAGAGCATTGTATCAGTTGTGGGATTGCGGAAAATGTCCTAGTTGACATCCAAGGTTTACTCTTTCCGGTAGATTTTCACATCTTGGAGACCCCTCCCATTGACTCAGACAAGCCATCATCCATTATACTTGGAAGGCTATTTTTGAAGACATCCCGGTTCAAGCTGGATGCACATTCAGGAGTCTATTCTTTTGAGGCCAATGGCAAGGTAGTAAAGTTCACTTTGGAGGAATCCAAGAAACCCATTCTCGAAGCCTACTCTATCTTTGGGTGCGATATAATTGAAGATCAAGTGATTGAGGTTGGCAAGGAATAAGAAGAAGAGAATATTGCCAAGAAGTCTAATACAATAGATCACACTGAACCCAAGAATGCCAAGGAGTTAGAGATTTTCCTCCTTGGAGAGGTCTCAAATTGATCAATGAAGCCATGCAAAGTCCAACTTAGGACTTTAAACCAAAGTGCCTACTGGGAGACACCCCACCATGGTAACATTGTTCCAACTTTATCTTTTGTTTATAGCTTTTTGAATTAGTTGCTTTCTTATGATATGATGATTTGCTTAGGTTTGATTTGATGTCTTTTGAGTTAAATAAGTTGAATTGCTTGTGGTTCATGAATTTGTGAATGTTTGTATGATTTGGGGTTGATATGTTGATGCACTAAGGGTTGGTACCTTAGTTTTGAAAAGAAAAATTTTTGTGAAACAGGGCATCTGTGTGTACGCACCCTACTGTGCGTGCGCACACAACTGCATTTTTCCCCACCTGTGCGAGCGCACGAGCTCGTGGGTCCACACACCCCTTGTAGTGCCCTCTGGTCGCAGCGCCAGCACAGTCTGTGCGTGGACGCTGCCCTCTTTTCTATGGCCTGTGCGTGCACACTGCACTTTGCGTATGTACGCATTTCCCTTTTTGCTCTATCTGTGGGCTACACAGACGTGTGCGTCTGCACACCAACTGACAGCCCCTCTGGTGGGAGCGTTGTCATGAGTTGTGCACATGAACACCCTTCCAATGTTTAATTCTGTGTGTGTGTGCGGACCTGTGTGCGCACGCACACATGATTCTGTACCTCAAGCAATTTCTTTTCGTTTGCAAGAAAAAAAAGAGAAAAAGAGAAGGCATCTGTGCGAGCGCATTCCCCTCTGTGTTTGCACGCTTTAGTGTAACCGCTCTGGTGGGAGCGATCGCACGCTTTGTGTTTTTGCATCCCCTTATCTTTTTCGCGTCTTGTGCGTGCGCAGCCTCTTGTGTGTGCGCACCCTCTTGTGCGTGCACACACACCCCTCTTTCTAGCCACCCCTGTGCACGCGCTCATAGCTGTGCGTCTGCACACTCCAATACACACTCTCATTTTACAGCGATCAAACGCAGTGTGCATTCCACGCCTCTAATTTCTTCCCTCTGTGTGTGCGCACACAACTGGGGGGTACGCACACGACTCGTTTTGGGCAATAACAGGGCACACTCCCCTGTTGAGCAGCAGCTCTCTTCTTTTCTTCTTTTCTTCACCCCTGCTGCTCTCTACCTCTGCCCAGCCTCTCAGGCGACCCTGTCGTTGGCCACTGCCGCTGTCAGCCCGCCACCATCTCTCTCTCATACCCTCTCTCTCTTACTTCTCTTATCTTTCTTTCTCTCTTTCTTTTCTCTTTTCTTTTTTCACCATCAGTGAGTTTTTCTCCTCCGATGCTTTTTTAGCGACCCAACCGTCGTAAGTTTGCAATGGCTATAAGGAGTGCCATTGTTTCTTCCCCAATTCTTGTTTTCTCAACCTTCAATTTTCAGGTTCTTATTTTCTTTTTGTGTTGATTCTTGAAATTGTGTTTATTTTCTTTTCATGTTGCTTTGATTAAGTTAATTGCTTTCTTTGTCTCTCTTTGTATTGCAAGTGTTGATATTTGATTGTTGGGTTGATTATGATTGAATTTGAGCATTATTTGTGATAAGCTTGCACATTGCATACCACGTGTTTGATAATATGCCTCAATGAACATTTCGTTTGATTCATATGACATGGCCATCATATACATTCAATTTATCTCTTGTTAGGCATATTGTATGAATTGTACAACTTCAATTATGACTTTTAATGACAATCAAGTTGAATTTACCAATGCATTTCCTTGTTTGTATGCTTGAAGTTCCAAACACCCAACCCTTTCATGACTTGTGTACTATGTTGATGGGTGATTTTGGTGCAAATGCATTGTGCTTTGTGGAATTAAAATTTCATTGTTCATTGCGAAATTTTGATTAAGTGATCACTTTACAAATGTTCAAATTTTGATGATGTTTTGATCAAACATCTTTTGGCTTTAAATCAAGAACATTATACATGTGATTACCACTTCTTGAGAATGAACAATTGACAAGTCACTTTGAGTGAATGGTTATTGTTGTTGAACAACCTCTTTTGTTAATGAACTTTCATGCCGACAACCTCGATGACCATTCCACTCAAAGAATTTAAATGAATCATTTGGTGCTTGCTTGAGTTGCTTTCATGTCCATGCTTTAGTCTTGCAACTTAAGAACTTGATTGAGAAGTATCGAACTTTGATTGTTTTACAGTGTGATTGCCGTTTTACCAAGCCGGTGTGTGTGTTCTTACCGCGCACATTTTTAGAATACACACACTGTTGTCTCTTAAATCACACTATTGTGAAAGCTTCCAATTGAGAATTTAAACTCTTCTTTAGTTTATTGGTGCTTCATCAATAATCTTGTTTTATTTGTTGCGAGATAATCTTGAAACCTTTTGTTTTTTATTCTTCTTTTTAGGATGTGGAAGAAAGGTAAAGCACCGGTTACATCACCAGTTATGTAGCCAACAATTCACCCTCCTAATATTTGGTTGAAGTGCCAAGGTGCGAAACGGAGTACCTTGGTTAACCGAAAAGCCGACTTCCAATATGAAGCAATTAAGAAAAGAACAATCCATTGGGAGCGGACACTGACATGGTCCCAAGGGTGTATTGGTAAAGATTCTCTTTAATAAAACCGCGTTGCAGGTATAGCTCTACCAACAACAATCCTCGGGGGTCAAATTTAGAAGAGGGATTTGGTTGTCACAAGTTCAACCCCAATAGAAATAACCAAAGTATTCAAACCTCGGGTCGTCTCACAAGGAATGGGCAAACATGTGCTTCGACATTAGTTAGAAATCCGGGGTTGTGAGTTATGAGCATGAAAGTAAATGGGAATCTTAACAAGCAAGTAATCTTAAAATGCATCAACTAGTTCAATTGACTAAGCAAAACATGAGTAACTTCAATGAGTAAACAACATTCCACTTAATTCTATTATAACCCAAACAAGGAACTACAACTAAAGCAATTGGTTGAGAAAATTGGTTTTCAAATATGAATAATAAAAGCAACTCTTGGCTAGGCTCGGGAATTGGGGGTCACCATCCTTGTCTAACAACTATATCTTGACAATTATAAGGAACCAAGCTCATTAAGTCTACTCTCAGAGTCTTAAGTACGTGATATCTACCCCTAGACTTGAAGTACGTCAAATGGCCCTGATCACATCAACCCATAAGTCCCAACCTACCTACTAATTAGATTAGTAGTGGGTTGGCGTCAATGAGTATCAAATTGACCACCTAGGACTCCCAAATCATCAAATCCATTAGACCCAATGACTCAAGTTTACCCAATTCCCTTGACCTAGGCCAAGAGTGGAAAAGACTACTCCATAATCAAAGTAAACAATTCATCAAACACTTGGTAAGCATTAACAAAAGACATGTTCAAAATGGCAATTAAATTGAAATCCACAAATACCCACTAACAATTATCAACATATGATCATCCAAACAACAAAGCTAAACATAGAAATCATCAATATAACATTAACAAGTCAAGATTCATAACATTCATGAAATGGGTATAAAATGATAATTGACAAGAATTCATAAACTATCATAAGATATAAGCAAAATTGTAACAAGGAATTCAAATTGAACAATTAAAACTAGTAATTAACAATATCCAAGTCACAAATCAACAAAGGACAATCAAATTAAAACTAGATCTAGAGAGGAACAAGGGTTTCTCCCTCTAGAACAACAAAAGAACCAAAAACTAGCTAAAAATTATGTCCTAGTGTAAAATGAGTGATCTCTCTCCTTCCCCTAGCATCCTTGGGTCTTTTTCCATGCATAAACAGCTTGAAATTGGGCCTAATGAGCCTCAGAAATCGCCAAATACGATTTCCTTTAATGAGGTCACGTGTAGCTTTCAACGCGTGCGCGCCAAGTGCGCGTGCGCGTAGATAGAAATTTCTTGATCCGCGCGGAGGCATCCATCCTTGCATGCCACTTCCAGCCAATCCCATTCACGCGTGCGCGTGGAGTGCGCGAGCGCGCCGATGCTGCTTTTCCCAATATCTCAATTCCTCATGTTCCTCCTTTTTGTACATGCTTTCTCCCTCTCTTCTAAGTCATTCCTATCCTATAATTCCTGAAATTACTCAACAAATACATCATGGTATCGAATGGCAATAGAAGAGGATTAAAATATGGCAATTTTAAGGCAAAATAAGCATGTTTTCCATCATGGAGCAATATTGGGAAGTGAACACAAAACCATGCATTTCTTGTGAATAAGTGCGAGAAATGTTGATAAAATCCCCCAAAATAAGCACAAGATAAACCACAAAATCGGGGTTTATTAAATCTCCCCACACTTAATCCGAGCATGTCCTCATGCTTAAAAATAAAAAGACCAAAGATCATGGGGAAAAAGGGTTTATGAAATGCAAACTACCTAAGTGGATGCATGCAACTAATGTAATATCATCTATCTACTTGGTCAAGAGTAAATCTATCCTCCAAGAATGCGTGTGAACATATAGGGCAAAAAGAGTTTGTGCTTCATGAATCCTACCAAATTGAATACCACTAAAGAGTGCATATGACTTGCTAAACAAACGCTTGTGAAAGCCGGGAACAAGCATTGAGCATCGAACCCTCACCGGAAGTGTATCCGCTCTATTCGCTCAAGTGTATAGGGTTTGTCACTCAATCTTCTCCTAATCATGCTTTCCAAGATTTGTCTTTCATCTAACAATCAACAATTACTTAATGCATGCTTACAGGTATCATGAGGTCTTATTCATGGGTTGTAACGGGGCTAGGGTGAAGGTAAGAGTGTATATGGCCAAGTGGGTTTAAAATTTGAGTCCTTGATCAACCTAGGATCCACTAGACACATAGAACAACCTATAAAACTACAATACATTCCTAGCTACCCTTGAATTTTACCCTTTTTTCATACTCATGCATTCTTTTCAATTCACACCCCATATGCATTGTTTTTATTACATTATCTTGGGGCATCTTTGTCCCCTTTCATTGCTTTCTTTCTCTTTTTTTTTTATACATCCCCTTTTCTTGGGGTTTCTTTGTGAACCAAAGTGTCAATGCATACATTTTAATCATTCAACACATGAGTATATTCCCAAAATCCTAGAATTTTCAATTACACTACAATTACATACCTATATATCTACCTGAATTTCCCAAGGATACCCTCCTATTTGAATGATACACATCCTAACTTACCTAAGCTAATCAAGGATTCAAATTCAGGGACATTCATGGTTTTTCACTTAGGGTTGTTGATGTGCTCTATTTAAGAACAAAAGGGTTTATCAAAGGCTCAAAATTGGTTAGCAATGGTAAATACAAGGGTTAAGGCTATTTGGGAGAAGTGACTACTGAAATGATGGCCTCAATCATGTAAATGCATTCATGCACAAAGCAATGGACATATAGAATCAGAAAAAGTAAGGATCACAATCATAGAGAGAGAGATATGCACACAAGAATGGAAAAAATGGTTAAAAGATGTAACCAGGCAATAGGCTCAAAACTTTCATGCTTGTGTTCTTAGCTCAATCACTATGTTCTAAAATACATTCTTAAACCAAGTTTACTGCAAAAAAAATTTTAGAATTTTTGGTAGGCCACCCAGAACACAGTTTCTTGGAAAGAAAGTTATTGTTTTGACCAAGTAACTCTATAGAAACTAACTATCATGCAAAGGGTATTTACAAGCAAGACTAACTACACATGCAATATAAAAAGAAAAATAAATCCATGGGTATTGAGGGGAAGAGAATGTTACCCATGGAGATCAGTCGAATGACCTCCCCACACTTTAGAAATTAGCACGGTCCTCCATGCTACGAATAATACGCAAGGGACGGTCGGGACCAGAACTTTCACTATCCCCTTCATCAAAGCTCCCATCACTTGGGTTTGAGGTGGATGTGAACATTTCGGCTTCCTCCATGCTAGGGGTAACACAACGCAGAAGCTTCTTGATGTAAGTATATCGGCAGTGGTTACGCCGCTCATATCTATCAAGCTTCCGGTGAAGATCTTCTATCCTTTGATGTGTGGATCTCAGTGGTGGTGATGATGAGATAGAAGGAAAAAGAAGCGGCGGGGCCATGTCGAGGCTTGGTTTGTTCATGGGAAGGTGTAGGTATTTCCCACTTGGGACCACATCGCCCTTAGCTGGAACCATAATCTTCTTATCCTAGGCTTCCCAAGAAACACCTACAGCAGCAACTAAGTCAGACACCAATGCTGGAAATGGCAAATTACCCCGGTCGTGAACTTGACTCATCGCTTGCTTGACAAGAGGCGGGATGTTCACCGGCTTCTCCGTGAGAACACACCAAACAAGCAAGGCGAGGTCCGCCGTGAGGGACGACTTGTGGGTGCTAGGTAGCACATAATGAGATAGGATCTGGGCCCAAGCTCTAGCTTCCACAGTGAGAAAGCGAGCGTCAATGGACTTAGGCCTCATCCGGAGTCGACCTTGGGTCCAAAATGCCTCTGGCTCAGCAATGACTCAGAGAATCGAGTTCCAATTAAATCCATACTTTCCTCGCTGACGTAGGACTTAGCACTGGTAAGACATTAAGCACTTGTTGAATAGCCTCTTCTGAAACTGAAACTTGCTTCCGGCGCATGTATACCGATTGAAGAGAGGGAAGATGGTAGTTGGTGTAGAATTCTTCCACCCAAGAGAGGTTGATTTCCCTTGGTTTCCTCAAAAGAAACTCCCATCCACACTGTTCAATGCGGGGCAAAATATAAGGAGCAACCTTGTCCGGCGGAGCGAGTAGATGCTCGGGGTGATAGTTCCTTACCGCTATGGAGGGGAACATAAGTTCACAAAAGCGGTTGGGGAACCTTGAAGAATCTCTCGCCGGTTTGCCCTTGTCATTCTCATTAATAGGAGAGGTTGTCTTTCCTTTCTTAGATAGGGGTTTGACTCCAACTGAAGAACGCGCCTTAGAGTAAGATTTTTGGGGTGCCCTTTTTGCGGTCGGTTTCCTTGAAGCTATCTCCTTGCCTTTCTTGGTGGCCATCCTAAAAAGGGAGAGAATGAAGGAAAACATTAAACCCAAGAATCAATTTGACAAAAGACATGCAAGTGAATTGTAATGCCCGTGGTAGATGTAAAAGCAAGGGTCATAACACTTGGCATCGGATGCAAGAGGAAGTAAAGCATGCAATGGCATGAGAAGAGTAGTCTCAAGCATCCAAAATAAAAAAGCAAGTCATGTTTAATTAATATCTAATTGGCAAGTATAAACTTAAAGCACACAAATTGGACTCAATGCATTTAAGAGAAAGCAAGTGAATGAGGAGAGAGCACCAATTTGGAAATACATGGATAAATTAAGCTGAAATGGTATATGTGCATTTCCTCGAACACTTGGCGTGCAATAAACAAGTGATGAGCGGATAATTTATACGCTTTTTGGCATTGTTTTTAGCATGTTTTTAGTAGGATCTAGTTACTTTTAGGGATGTTTTCATTAGTTTTTATGTTAAATTCACATTTCTGGACTTTACTATGAGTTTGTGTGTTTTTCTGTGATTTCAGGTATTTTCTGGCTGAAATTGAGGGACTTGAGCAGAAATCAGATTCAGAGGTTGAAAAAGGACTGCTGATGCTGTTGGATTCTGACCTCCCTGAACTCAAAGTGGATTTTCTGGAGCTACAGAACTCGAAATGGCGCGCTTCCAATTGCGTTGGAAATTAGACATCCAGGGCTTTCCAGCAATATATAATAGTCCATACTTTGGCCAAGAATTGATGACGTAAACTGGCGTTCAACGCCAGCCTTCTGCCCAAATCTGGCATCCAGCGCCAGAAAAGGAACCAAAACCAGAGTTGAACGCCCAAACTAGCACAGAAACTGGCGTTCAACTCCAAAAATGGCCTCTACACGTGCAACACTCAAGCTCAGCCCAAACACACACCAAGTAGGCCCCGGAAGTGGAACAAAATGCTTCTAATTTAGCAAATCTAGTCTCTGATCTATCTAAGGCCACTGTAAGTTTCATGAATGAAACAAGGTCTTCCATTAGAAATCTGGAAGCACAAGTGGGCCAGCTGAGTAAAAGGATCACTGAAATCCCTCCTAGTACTCTCCCAAGTAATACAGAAGAGAGGATAAGATGAAGCCATTGACAAGGGTGATGCCTCCAGACGATTAGCCGTGCCGTGACAGGGCATTGGATCATTTTCCCGAGAGATGACCGAAAGTAGCCATTGACAGTGGTGATGTATCACATAAAGCCAGCCATGGAAAGGAGTAAGACTGACTGGATGAAGATAGCAGGAAAACAGAGGTTCAGAGGAACGAAAGCATCTCCATTCACTTATCTGAAATTCCTATCAATGAATTACATAAGTGTCTCTATCCCTATTTTATTAATTAATATTCGAAAACTTATTGACTCAGCAAGTCAACATGATTTCTCAGAGTCTGCATGGAATGCAAGCTGCATCCAACAGTACTCAAGAGGCATCTTTTGAAGAAGAAGCCTATGAACCTGAGAACCCTGCAATAGCAGAGGTAAATTACTTAGGTGAACCTTATGGAAACACCTATAACTCAACATGGAGAAATCATCCAAATTTCTCATGGAAGGATCAAAAGCCCCAACAAGGCTTTAATAATGGTGGAAGAAACAGGTTTAGCAATAGCAGGCCTCTTCCATCATCAACTCAGCAACAGACAGAGAACTCTGAACAAAATGCTTCTAATTTAGCAAATCTAGTCTCTGATCTATCTAAGGCCACTGTAAGTTTCATGAATGAAACAAGATCTTCCATTAGAAATCTGGAAGCACAAGTGGGCCAGCTGAGGAAAAGGATCACTGAAATCCCTCCTAGTACTCTCCCAAGCAATACAGAAGA
>NC_029790.2:77958695-77959719 GCF_000816755.2 Arachis ipaensis
TTTTTCGAAAATTTCTAACATTTTTCAAAAACCATTTTTCAAAAATCACTAACTCTTTTTCAAAATAATTTTTGAAAATTACCCTCCCCCATCCTATTCTATTTATTCATTCATATCCTAACATCTCATCTCACATANNNTCTCTCTCTGCATCCATGGAGAGGAAGCAGAAAAAGCTTCTCTCCAAGCAGAGTCAACCAGAGCCCCCACAGTCAAACTCTAAGTTTGGTGTTGGGAGGCCACAACCAAACTCTAAGTTTGGTGTTGAACTCCCATATCCAAACTCTAAGTCTGGTGTTGGAGAGTCTCAACAAAGCTCTGCACATCTTTGAGGCACCATGAGAGCCCACTGTCAAGCTATTGACATTAAAGAAGCGCTTGTTGGGAGGCAACCCAATGTTTATCTAATTCTTATTTTTATTGATTTTCAATTTTTCTTAGGTTCATGATCATGTGGAGTCACAAAATAAATATAAAAATTGAAAACGGAATCAAAAACAGCAGAAGAAAAATCACACCCTGGAGGAGCATCTGTCTGGCATTCAGCGCCAGAATAGAGCATGGTTCTGGCGCTGAACGCCCAAAATGGGCAGCTTCTGGGCGCTGAACGCCAGAAATGGCACACAAATGGGCGTTGAACGCCCAAAAAAAATTCAAAACCAATTTCCCACCCAAACCCACCCATATGGCCGAACCTTAACCCCCCCTCCATTCCCTATATAAAGACCTCCATTCTTCACCAAATTCACACAACACAACCCCTCTATACCTTTCTTGGCCGAACCACATCACCCTCTCCCTCTCCTCCATTTCTTCTTCTTCTTCATCTATTCTTTTGTTTATTGCTCGAGGGCGAGCAATATTCTAAGTTTGGTGTGGTAAAAGCATAGCTTTTTTATTTTTCCATTACCATTAATGGCACCTAAAGCCAGAGAAACCTCAAGGAAGAGGAAAGGGAAGGCAATTGCTTCCACCTCTGAGTCATGGGAGATGGAGAGATTCATCTCACAAGCCCATCACTAAG
>NC_029790.2:77960530-77989481 GCF_000816755.2 Arachis ipaensis
TGTTTGTGTCTTCATTACATGATCATTAGTAGTTAGTAACTTTGTCTTAAAGATATGAATGTCCTATGAATCCATCACCTCTCTTAAATGAAAAATGTTTCAATTCAAAAGAACAAGAAGTACATGAGTTTCGAATTTATCCTTGAACTTAGTTTAATTATATTGATGTGGTGACAATGCTTCTTGTTTTCTGAATGTATGCTTGAACAGTGCATATGTCTTTTGAAGTTGTTGTTTAAGAATCTTAAATATGTTGGCTCTTGAAAGAATGATGACTAGGAGACATGTTATTTGATAATCTGAAAAATCATAAAAATGATTCTTGAAGCAAGAAAAAGCAGCAAAGAACAAAGCTTGCAGAAAAAAAAAAGAAGAAAAAAGAAAAAAATAGGCGAAAAAAAAAAAGAAAAAAAGAAAAAGCAAGCAGAAAAAGCCAATAACCCTTAAAACCAAAAGGCAAGGGCAAATAAAAATGATCCAAAGGCTTTGAGCATCAGTGGATAGGAGGGCCTAAAGGAATAAAATCCTGGTCTAAGCGGCTAAACCAAGCTGTCCCTAACCATGTGCTTGTGGCGTGTAAGTGTCAAGTGAAAACTTGAGACTGAGCGGTTAAAGTCAAGGTCCAAAGCAAAAACATGAAGTTGTGACAATTATGAATTAAGATCAGAGCACCAAGCTTTGGAGCCATTACCAGGATTTGTTCGAGCCTGGAGATCACAATTTCGTGCACCAACAAGCAATGAGGAATTATGAGATACTAAACCAATTTAAAGCCCAAAATAGAACATCAATCATCATATAAACATCACACAATGGAAAAGGTTAGAGAAAGAATGACAAAATATCTATTAATGCAAATTAAGCTCAAATTCAACCTCCATGGAGAAATAAGGAAAAAGGAAAAAGAAGCAAATAAAAGCAAGAAACATCATCATGCAAGTAAAAGAGAGACTAAATAAAGCAATAAGAGGCATCTAACTAGAAGAAATAAGGCAAGAGAAAGTGGAAGTAAAGGAAAGGAAGGAGCAAAACCTTGATGAGTATGAAGGAACAAGGTTGAACCTTCTTTTGTGAGGATGAGAGGGAAAATAAGAGAAGTGTAGTGCTACCAGAAAAGAGTGGTTGTCACCGGTGAGTGGCCAGAGACAATGGTGGTGGATTGTGGAAGAAGAAGAAGAGAAGAGAAACGATGGATGGAGAAGAAAAAGAAACTAAAGAAGAGAAAAGAAAATTTAAAGAAAGAGAAACAGGGCAGGCGCGAAGGTATTAAACTGATGCGCGCAATCGGCACGCGCGCGCAAGGTGCGCTGGCGCGTCGGTGAGGGTGCTAGCAGATGGCGCGAATGCGTCAGTGGCGCGCGCGCACGAGAGAGGTTGTGCCTCAGGCACAAAAGTGGCACTAAGTTGGCTCAAGTCTCTGGTTTTTTGTACCAGAGTGAGTTAGTGAGGTAGGCGCGCGGGCGCGCATCTTGCGCGGACGCGTGCTTGAGGTGTTTTGCCACTGATGCGGAGGCGCACTACGCGCGGACGCGTGGGTGTTGGCACAAGGTTGGCCCAATTGTGGCACAACTCTCTGATTCTTGTACCAGGGAGTTCACATATCGCCATCGGAGCGCGCGCGCATTGTGCGCTAGGGCGTCGATGGTTAATTTGCTAGAGTGCGCGCAGGCGGCATGTACGCGGACGCGTGAGTGCCTGGCGCGAGTTGGTCACGAAGTGGGCATAACTCTCGGGTATTTGGCCCAAGAGTGGAGATTTTCTACCGGAGCGCGCGCACACTGTGCGCTGGCGCGTCGGTGCCCTTTTTCAAAGAGCAATTTTTTTTTGTTTTCTTTACTTTTTCACACCCTATCTACGAGAACATTCTTCCTATCCAATAAAATCAGCAAAACTAACATTCCTATGCACTCAATCAATCATCAAAAGATCACAAAATTCACAAGAAATTAAGAATACTAAGAAGATGGTATAAACAAGGAAGATCTTACCATGATGGGGTGCCTCCCACCAAGCACTTTTCTTTAACATCCTTAAGTTGGACGGTCCTTTTCTTAAGCTTCCTCTCTTCTTGGTGCATCCTCCAATATGTACACCTCTAGCTCCCTTGGAGGCTTGCAACCATGATACCTCTTCACTCTATGTCCATTCACCTTGAAAGTTGCTTCAATTTTGGGATCAAATAACTCCACCACTTCGTAGGGCTTCATCTCCTTCACCTTGAAAGGTCCTTCCCATCTAGAGCGGAGCTTGCCAGGCATAAATCGGAGCCTTGAGTTGTAGAGGAGGACGTCATCACCTTCTTGAAAGTCCTTCTTCCGAATGTGATGGTCATGGAATGCTTTAGTCTTTTCCTTGTAGATTCGGGCATTCTCATATGACTCGTTCCTCAAACATTCAAGCTCCTCCAGTTGTAGCTTCCTAGCTTCACCCGCCTTGGCTAGATCCATGTTGCACTGCTTTACTGCCCAATAGGCTCGATGCTCAATCTCCATCGGAAGGTGGCATGCCTTACCATAGACGATCCGGAAAGGGCTCATCCCTATCGGAGTCTTGTAGGCCGTTCTATACGCCCATAATGCATCTCCTAACTGGAGGCTCCAATCCTTTCTTTGTGGATTGACCACTTTTTCCAAAATTCTCTTGATTTCCCGGTTGGACACTTCTGCTTGCCCATTTGTTTGCGGATGATAAGCAGTAGCAACCTTATGCATCACTCCATAGCGCTTGAGCAATGCTTCTACCTTCCTGTTACAAAAGTGGGATCATTGGTTGCTCACGATTGCTTGTGGCGACCCATAACGGCATACAATGTGATTCGTTATGAAAGAAACAACAGTATTGGCGTCATTAAGGCGGGTAGGTACGGCCTCTACCCACGTTGACACGTAGTCAACCGCTAACAGAATATACAGGTACCCACTAGAGTTGGGAAACGGTCCCATAAAGTCAATGCCTCATACATCAAATATCTCACAGAACAGCATAGGTTGCTGAGGCATTTCATCCCTTTGGGATACGTTCCCTGACTTCTGACACTGATGGCAAGACACACATAATCGGTTAGCATCCTTGAATAAGGTTGGCCACCAGAATCCACAATCCAACACTTTTTTAGTAGTCCTTTGTGGGCCAAAATGGCCACCACATTCGGACGAATGACAAGCTTCAAGAATTGGTTGGAATTCGGATTCCGGGACGCATCTTCGAATTACTTGGTTGACGCCCCTCTTCCACAAGTGAGGTTCATCCTAAATATAGTATTTAGAATCACTCCTCAACTTGTCCCTTTGGTTTTTCGGAAAGTTGGGAGGGAAGATTCTTGCAACCAAGTAGTTCGCCATTGGGGCAAACCAAGGAAAGCTAACCGACACAGCATGCAAACTATCCAATGGGAATGAGTCATTAATCGGAATTGGATTAGTTTTTAAATTCTCAATGCGGCTTAAATAATCCGCAACCAGGTTTTGAGATCCACTCCGGTCCCTAATCTCAATGTCAAATTCTTGCAAAAGCAAGATCCAACGTATGAGTCTAGGCTTTAACTCATTCTTTGTCAATAGGTACTTTAAAGCTGCATGATCCATGTATACCACTATCTTTGAACCTAGCAAATAAGATATGAATTTATCTAGAGCATGAACAATGGCTAAGAGTTCTTTTTTAGTAGTGGTATAGTTGGATTGTGCTGCATCTAGTGTGTTAGAAGAGTAAGCAATGACATAAGGGAGTTTACCATTGCGCTGTGCAAGCGCGGCACCCACAGCATAGTTTGACGCATCGCACATTATCTCAAATGGAAACGTCCAGTTGGGTCCTCGCACAATCGGTGCTATGGTAAGAACTCTCCTTAGCTCTTCAAAAGCTTTTACACATTCACTGTCAAACTCAAAATCCACATCTTTTTGGAGTAGGCGCGACAATGGCAAAGCAATCTTGCTGAAGTCCTTGATAAAGCGCCTGTAAAATCCTGCGTGTCCCAAAAACGAGTGGACCTCCCTCACAGATGAGGGGTGAGGCAAAGTAGTATTAACATCGACCTTGGCCGGGTCTACAGAATTGCCCTCATGAGATACTACATGTCCTAACGCTATACCTTGTTGTACCATAAAGTGACATTTTTCAGAATTTAAGACAAGGTTAGTGTCAACACATCTAGCTAGGACCTTGGCCAAGCTCTCTAAAGAAAAAATCGAATGAAGTACCATAAACGCTGAAGTCGTCCATAAAAACTTCCAAGCAATTCTCCATTAGATCGGAGAAGACACTCGTCATGCCCCGCTGAAAAGTAGCGGGTGCGTTACATAGTCCAAATGGCATCCTTTTATAGGCAAAGGTGCCAAACGGACAAGTAAACGTGGTCTTCTCCTGATCTTCAGGAGCAATATGTATTTGGAAGTAGCCAGTAAATCCATCAAGAAAACAGTAGTGAGATTTACCTGTCAAGCGATCTAGCATCTGATCGATGAAGGGTAAGGGGTAATGGTCTTTTTGTGTGGCAGCGTTCAATCTTCTGTAGTCAATACATACTAGCCACGTATTTTGGACTCTTTTATTGACCAATTCACCATCGTCCTTCTTGACCGTTGTGATGCCCGACTTCTTGGTGACAACTTGAACCGGGATCATCCACTCACTGTCGGAAATTGGGTATATGATATCCGCATCCAGTAATCGGGTGACCTCTTTCTTCACTACATCAAGGATGGTTGGGTTGAGCCTCCTTTGCAGTTGCTTAAGCGGCTTAGCTCCATCTTGGAGAAAGATCCTATGCATGCACTTGCGGGGGTCAATTCCCACAATATCCACTAGGCTCCATCCTATTGCTTTCTTGTACTTTCTTAGAACATCTAGGAGCTTTTCCTCTTCTTCACTTGAGAGCTCACTAGCAATAATGACCGGAAACCTTTGGTTATTCTCTAAGAAAGCATACTTCCGATGAGATGGAAGGGGCTTTAGTTCACTTTTTATCTCAAGATGAGGTTCCTTTTCATCAAGCTCATGGGACTCATTCTTGACAACTTCCTCTTGTTCATCCTCTTGGTCATCCGTCTCCTCAACAACGGGGTAGCACAACTTGTCATGATCTTCTTCTTGCACTTCAGCTACCACTTCATCAATTACATCAGATTGGAGCATGGAATTTTCTTTGGGAGGATGTTTCATGGCTTCCTCTAAATTGAACTTGATAGTCTTGTCTCCAACCCCAAAGGAATATACACCGGTGAAGGCATCTAACTTGAATTTGGAGGTTTTAAGGAAGGGTCTACCAAGTAGAATGGAGGATGAGCTCCTATTTTCTGTTGGAGGCATTTCAAGGATGTAAAAATCGACCGAAAAAACCAAATCCTTAATTGCCACAAGTACATCTTCCGCTATCCCCATCACTGTGATCACACTTTTATTGGCTAAGGCAAACCTCGCCGCCGACTTCTTCAATGGAGCTAAATTCAACCGCACATAGATAGAAAGCGACATGATGCTAACACAGGCCCCAAGTCACACATACAATCATGAAAGGTGTATCCACCAATACAACAGGACACTAAGCACGGTCCAGGGTCACCACCTTTGGACGTATCTCCTCTAACGTAGTCCCCGACCTTAGAGTGATGGCATTGAGACCGCCCTTTGGGTTTGGTTGGGGTTGGGATGGAAGGTTAGAAGAACTTGAGGGTTGGTTGGTGTTGTTATTGGGGTTTGGTGGTTGGGTTGACATGTTCATCTTTGAAAGCATGTTAGTGAGGTTGGCCAATTGAACATTCAAGGCCTCAAATTGAGCCTTATTGCTCTCATCTCGTTTTTCCAAAGTGGTTCTAAGCTCATCAACTTGGTTGTTGGAAGATGGAGGAGTTTGGTTTTGATTTTGTTGTCTATGGTGTGGTGCTTGGTACTTGGTGTAGTTATTTTGGTTTTGGTTGGAGTGGCTTTGGTTGGCTTGGTAGTTGGTGTTGTTGTGGTGGTATTGGGATGAAGATTGGTTGTTTTTGTGATGAGAAGAAGAGTTATTCCACCTTTGGTTTTGATTGCTTCCTTGTGCATTATCTCTCCACCCTTGATGTTGATTACCACCTTGATGGTAATTATTTTGACCTTGAGAAGGGTAGGATGGACGGTTGTTGTAATTCACATTAGCTACCACAAGAGAATGTTCCTCTTGAATTTGATGGCATTGGTCGGTGTAATGTGTGGTGCTAGAGCACAAACCACAAATTCTAGGAGGGCCTTCAAGTTGAGCAACTGGAGGTGGGGCTTGAATGGCTTGGATGGAGTAGTATTCCTTTTGATCCTTTTGGATTTGTGTAAGGATGGTGGTCATATCCCCAAGTGCCTTGGTTAGACATGATTCGGAAGGGGATGGTTCTACCACACCCTTAAGGGGATTACTCCTCACTCTTGTGTGTTGTGTAGATTCGGCAACGTCCTTTATCAAATTCCAAGCTTCTCCCTCCGTCTTGTTTTTCGAAAGGGAACCGCCACTAGAAGCGGTGAGCAATCTTCTATCTTCCGCACAAAAACCTCCAGTGAAGTAGCTAATGAGCAAGTGAGTGGTCATTCCGTGGTGTGGACATGACTCCAATAGCCTCTTGAACCGAGACTAATACTCGTACAAACTCTCTTGGTCTCTTTGCATTATGCCCGAAATCTCCTTCCGGATGTAGTCGGTCTTCTCCGGTGGGAAGAACTTATCAAGAAACTCTCTCCTCAAGAAATCCCAATTAGTCACAATCTCATCCGGTAGCGAATAGAACCATGTTTTTGCTTGCACTTCAAGAGAGAAAGGGAAGGCAAAAACCATGATAGCTACCTCATCGGCTCCATGCCTTCGAGCCGTAGAACAAGCAACTTGAAAATCCTTCAAATGTCGGATGGGGTCTTGACCCAGCAACCCATGATACTTAGGAAGTAAATTTATTAAGCTACTCTTCAACTCAAAGTTCGGATCAAGGTTAGGATACCTTGCTTGCAATGGTTGAAGTATGATATTCGGAGCTCCTTGCTCATGCAAAGTGATCCGGCGTGGCTCCGCCATGTGTGGCTCACCTATAGGATGCAAAGATGTATTAGTAATGCCAACAGAAGAATAGGAAGTAACAGACTCCAAGTCACTCGGTAACGCCAAGTGATTCGGTGTTTTCCTCAAGAGAGGCCGAAGTACTAGGTGTATAGTCCAACCGCCGTCTAGCTTGCCGAGTGTGTAACAAAGTTCTTTCGATCTCGGGATCAAAACTGGCTAAGCTAGAATTCGGTTGAGACCGAGTCATCAAACATGAAAGTTATAGCACAAATGTAAAAGAAATCTAAACTATGGCTAAGTATTGAAAGAAGTAAAATATCTACAATATTCCCATATTCACATAACCAATATCAAGACATACGTTGCAACCATTCCCCGGCAACGGCACTAAAAATTTGACACGGTCCCAAGGGTGTATTGGTAAAGATTCTCTTTAATAAAACCGCGTTGCAAGTATAGCTCTACCAACAACAATCCTAGGGGGTCAAATTTAGAAGAGGGATTCGGTTGTCACAAGTTCAACCCCAATAGAAATAACCGAAGTATTCAAACCTCGGGTCGTCTCACAAGGAATGGGCAAACATGTGCTTCGACATTAGTTAGAAATCCGGGGTTGTGAGATATGAGCATGAAAGTAAATGGGAATCATAACAAGTAAGTAATCTTAAAATGCGTCAACTAGTTTAATTGACTAAGCAAAACATGAGCAACTTCAATGAGTAAACAACATTCCACTTAATTCTATTATAACCCAAACAAGGAACTACAACTAAAGCAATTGGTTGAGAAAATTGGTTTTCAAATATGAATAATAAAAGCAACTCTTGGCTAGGATCGGGAATTGGGGGTCACCATCCTTGTCTAACAACTATATCTTGACAATTATAAGGAACCAAGCTCATTAAGTCTACTCTCAGAGTCTTAAGTACGTGATATCTACCCCTAGACTTAAAGTACGTCAAATGGCCCTGATCACATCAACCTATAAGTCCCAACCTACCTACTAATTAGATTAGTAGTGGGTTGGCGTCAATGAGTATCAAATTGACCACCTAGGGCTCCCAAATCATCAAATCCATTAGACCCAATGACTCAAATTTACCCAATTCCCTTGACCTTGGCCAAGAGTGGAAAAGACTACTCGATAATCAAAGTAAACAATTCATCAAACACTTGGTAAGCATTAACAAAAGACATGTTCAAAATGGCAATTAAATTGAAATCCACAAATACCCACTAACAATTATCAACATATGATCATCCAAACAACAAAGCTAAACACAGAAATCATCAATGTAACATTAACAAGTCAAGATTCATAACATTCATGAAATAGGTATAAAATGATAATTGACAAGAATTCATAAACTATCATAAGATATAAGCAAAATTGTAACAAGGAATTCAAATTGAACAATTAAAACTAGTAATTAACAAGATCCAAGTCACAAATCAACAAAGGACAATCAAATTAAAACTAGATCTAGAGAGGAACAAGGGTTTCTCCCTCTAGAACAACAAAAGAACCAAAATCTAGCTAAAAATTATGTCCTAGTGTAAAATGAGTGATCTCTTTCCTTCCCCTAGCATCCTTGGGTCTTTTTCCATGCAGAAACAGCTTGAAATTGGGCCTAATTAGCCTCAGAAATCGCCAGGCACGATTTCCTTTAATGAGGTCACGTGCAGCTTTCCACGCGTGCGCGCCATGCGTGCGTGCGCGCCGATTGCTTTTGCGATCCACGCGTGCGCGCCAAGTGCGCGTGCGCGCCAAGTGCGCGTGCGCGTAGATAGAAATTTCCTGATCCACATGGAGGCGTCCATCCTTGCGCGCCGCTTCCAGCCAATCCCATCCACGTGTGCACGTGGAGTGCGCGAGCACGTCGATGCTGCTTTTCCCAAGATCTCAATTCCTCTTGTTCCTCCCTTTTTATACATGCTTTCTCCCTCTCTTCTAAGTCATGCCTATCCTATAATTTATGAAATTACTCAACAAATACATCACGGCATCGAATGGCAATAGAAGAGGATTAAAATATGGCAATTTTAAGGCAAAATAAGCATGTTTTCCATCATGGAGCAATATTGGAAAGTGAACACAAAACCATGCATTTCTTGTGAATAAGTGCGAGAAATGTTGATAAAAGCCCCCTAAATAAGCACAAGATAAACCACAAAATTGGGGTTTATCAGACACTAAAGGTTCCAAGCAAGTACAAGCCGAATATTCATGAAAGGATTGCCTCGCTTCATTGGGGATTTCTTGAGCAAGAACCCATTGAAGTTAATGAATCCATGTGCGGGAATTCTATGCAAACTACCAAGCTTGGGAAGAAGAGTTGGTATTCCTCCGGGGAAAAATGTTGGACACTTCCAACAAAGCTCTAGAAGCTATTCTGAAGATTCCCCATATTCCGCCTGAGAAGGATGATTATTCAAATATCAAAGCAGATGTGTTCAAAGGGAGGATGTCTTTGGCTCCTATTCTTAGGAGAATTGGCCGTCCTGGTGCATCTTGGGAGTTTAGCAAAAGGGAGAAAATCTGTTCCCACTAGTCTCACTTACTCCGATTTGAATGACGAGGCGCGTATATAGCATCAGATTGTGGCGGACTACATCATCCAGAGCACCCATGCTACCATGTCAGATTTAGAACTGCTTTGCTACTTTGGGCTATTAAGGAAGGAAAGAATATAGCCATTGTGCCTTTGATACGCAAATCGATTTGGAAACTCATTGAGAAGAAAAAGATCAACATTTCATTTCCATCGATGGTGATGCATTTAGCAATAGCAGCGGGGTAGAAAGGCAACCGACGGACGTCTTGTTCGAGAGTCCAAGAGGAAACAAGGTCATTCCGAGGGGAGAATTGGATGGATCATCAAAGAAGACACCCTCCAAGAGGAAGGCACCCACAGCACCACTATTAAGTCTACCAACTTCATCGACTCTTTTACCGTTTCTCCGGTCGCTTCCGGATTTATTCCAAGACATCTTGCACTATATCCACCACATGGAGCTTCTTGAGCACAAACGTTTCCAGTGGATAACAACAAAGCTAGAAGGAAGAGACACCGGCCCAACTCCCAAAGCTTCATATGAATTAGTTGGGGAGGAGGAGGATGAAGGTAACCAACCAACTCCCTGAAGTTATTTTTCTCCCGAATCGTAAGCATGCACGGAGGACTGTGCACGAACTAAGTGTGGGGGAGGATCAATGACTTCGTAGGGGGTAAAATTCTTTCTCAAAACACTTTGCAATACTCTTTTAGTTATTTTTCTTCATTTTTAGTAGCTTTATCTCTATTGCATCTTGGTTGATTTGTTTGTATATATCTCTTTATTGTTCATAGTTATATGGTAGTTAATGTTTGCATGTTGCATGATAGAGTGAATAAGTTTGGTGAAACACCAAGGAATTTTCATGAAATCTTTCTTAGGGCGTACCGTTGATTGAATTGAAGAAAAAAATCTTGTGTTTTTCAACTTGCTTGAAGTATTCTGTTTGTAGAACATAGAAAAGAGCTAGAACAACATACCTTGTGAGATTTGAGTTCCAATAGATGGTTGCATTTTTCAACCATAATGTTTGTTCTTGTGTGATTATACTCCTTTTTTATTGTGATCATTGATTTGCATGATTATTTATGTCCTGTATTTATTGTTTGGATGCATTTAGCATGATTGAGGCCATCTTTGATGTTGAACTCACCAACTTATATGGCCAACCCTTGCATTCACCCTTGTGAACCTCTGTTGAGCCTGTAAATTCCCTTTTGTTATGATTTTAGCACATTATTCTTCCTTAAGCAAAAAACCATTGATGTCCCTGAATTACTCTTTGATTAGCTTGGGTGGATTAGTGTGTATATTCTAAGTGTGGGGGGAATTGTTGGGAAGCATTGGTGATAGAGGCATGAAACTCATTGTGAAAAATTGGCAATTGGGTAATGCTCATGCATTCATTGTTTTAAGTCATATGGATCTCTTGTGCTAGCAAAGACAAGAAATATTTAAAAAAAACTTGTGCATAGTAGAAAGTGAAATAAAAAGTTGAAATAAAGGATGCATATGTTCATGTTTCGAAAAGAAAGTGCATGAGTAGGGTGATGAGTCCATATTTTCCGGTATATTTTGGTTTGATTTGAATGGAGTTCATCATATAAACCCACATTTATTCATCCAAGTAGCATGTTTTTGTGTTCTCTCCCTTAATTGTGCTTAAATGTGAAAACATGCTATTTTGTGATTATTTTAATCACTTTTATCCAAATGTTATGCCATTCAATGCCATGACATGTTTGTTGAGTGATTTTAGGTCCTAGCGGCAAGTTTGGCAAGTCAAAACTGGAAAGAAGCATATACAAAGGGAGAAAACATGAAGAAAGCAAAGGAGAAGCACACATTGGAGTGTGCGTGCGCACAACCACCTATGTGTACGCACAAAAGCCACAAAACCACATGTGCGTCGCATAGGTGCGTACGCACAAGAAGAAAATCAGCATGTATGTGGACGCACACACCTGTGCGTCTGCACACGTCCCAGCGCGTGACTCATTTATTGTCGCTAGGGGCGATTTTTGGGCCTCCAGCGCCCAACTTTGGGACTTTCTGAAGCTGATTGAGTGCTATATGAAGGAAGGCCTTACTCCATGTGAAGGGGGGAGAAATTAGGGTTAGATTAGCATTATGTAGGTTGTTTTCTAGAGAGAGAAGCTCCCCCTTCTCTCTAGAACTAGGGTTTCTTTAGTTTAATTTCTTGTAATTTCTACTTTTAATTCTTGTTTCTATTTACTTTTCCTTGTCATTTATTGTTATTGCTTCTTTGTTCTTCTTCAATTCTCTTGTCATTTCCTTTATTTTGTCAATTTTCCATTTTATGAACACTCTTGTATTTCTTTAATTTCAATTAATGCACTTTATGTTTTATGTTCATTTATTGCTTTCTTAGTTGTTGTTATGATTTTCTTGCTTCTGGTAGTTAGAATTTACTTTTAATGTATTTTAATATTATTTTATTTTCATGCACACCAAGTGTTTGATAAAATGCTTGGCTCAGTTTTTACATAGTTTTTCTTCACTCTTAGCTTGGAATTGTTGACTTTGGTGTCCCTTGAGTCATTGATGTCCATTCTTGTTAATATATTAGAGTAGTTAGTTGATTTGGTCTCCCTTGACTCTATGTGACCCCTTAGTGTTGACATAGGACTTAGGGATTGAAATCAACTATGCCTATTTGACTTATCTTCGATGTAAGGTTAATTAAGTAGGATTAACTCTTCATAATCATCATATGTTTGTGGTCAATGGCTAGGATAGGTAACCTTAGCTCTCAATTACTTGCCAAGAGGTTTCTTGCTTTTGAAGTTTTATTACTTTGACTTTTACTTGCTTTCAATTACTTTCTTGCATGTTAAGTTACTTTCTTGCCATTTCTTTTTCTTGCATTTAATTGCTTTAACTTTTATTGCTTTGATGGTTAAATTCTTGCATGTTTAGTTTTCACACTCTTGGTTGAGAAATTAGATGTTTCGGTGGAATTGAGTCATGGATGTCCATTCCGCATTGTGTGAGAATAGTTAATTGGTTTGGTTTCCATTGACGCTAGTCTTTCACTAAGTAATTAGTGAGTTGACTAGGACTTATGGATTGAGGTCAATTACGCTTTTTGACTAATTCTCAAAGAGGATTGACTAGTTTGGATTGTTTCCACACAATTGCCATATTTGTGGTTTATAACTAGGATAGGAAACCTAGATTACCCACTTCTTGCCAAGAGTCCTTTAATTGCTTTCTTTTCAATTCCTTGCATGCTTGTTTCAATTCCTTGCTATTTACATTTCTTGCTTGCTCTCTTGCTTTCATATCACAATCCCCCATGCTCTATCCTTCATAGCCAATAATTGTACACTTAATTGCAACTCCTAGGGAAGACGACCCGAGGTTTAAATAATCTCGGTTTATATTTTGTATTGAATTTAATATTTGATTTTGAGAATTCTTCGTTGGTTTGGACTATACTACCAACAAATTGATTCTTGCTTTGATTGATTCCAAACTATACAAGAATTTTCACTTATCATAGGGTGAGATAGGAGAAAAATGGGTAGATAGGTTGCATTGTTATGAGTAGACAGGCGATATAGGATTAGGTGGACACTTAAGCTAATCAAAGAACTAATTCTTTAAGTCCACTTAATCATATTTATCCTACGTAAACCCTAGCCCCATTACATCCCTCCAAAGACCTCATGATATTTATTTTTCATGCATCAAATACTAGTTGATTGTTAGATGACTTACAAATCTTTGAAAAGCATGATTGATGACCAGAATTCACTCCCAATATAAAAAAGATGAATCCGTTCTTTTGGCAAGCGTACCAAATTTATCGTCAAGTAATAACCCACAGTGGAGTGGGATCGTATCCATAGAGATTGGTAGATTTGAGCAATTTTAATTAATTGGTGAATTAGTTAAGCTGAACATTAGAGAGTGTGTTTGTAGAATTGTAAATGGGCAGAATTATAAATGACTCAAAAGTAAAGAAAAGTAGTAAAGTGCAGAAATAGAAATGGCAATAATGTAAAGTGCAGAAACTTAAATGACTTAATTGTAAATGGAAATAGGGATTGACAGAATGTAAAGAAAGCTATAAAGAAAGTGGAAGATAAGAATAGGGAAATTCATTGAGATCAGGAAATGTTATTCTCTTTGGATTAAATCTAGTTTATCTCATCTTCAATCATGCAACTCATTGACCTCTTGGCAATCATGATTGATTGAGCCCCAATCCCTTGGTGACTCAATCTCTCAGATCTTGATCAATAGCCAATTCCTTGGTCTAATTGCTCATGAAGAGAGATATGCTTGGTCCCTGATTATGCCACGCATCATCATAGGTCCAAGTAGAGGGAGGATTATATGTCACCATATCCAAACACCAAAACCCAAATCCTACTCAAGTGTGAGAAGGGATTTCTAGCATGGTTTCATGTTTCCTTTCCCAAAGTTCCCATGAAACCCAATTATATTCAATCTCTTTTCCAAGATAATTGAATGCTAAGCATGAAGAACGAAATTCCTTCTAGCAAATCAAAGAGAAGATGAAGAGAAGAAGAAATTTACTATCTTCAATCTATAAAGTACAACAGATCTCCCTCTCTCAATGAGATGGAATTTAGCTACTCATAGCTCAGAGAAAAGTACAAGAGATGGAAGAGATGATTAAGTGAAAAGTAAATCTAATTAAAACTCTACTCAACAACTAATAGCTCACCTGCTTAACCCCCTCAGTACTTTCAGGGGTTATTTATACGACTACTAACACTAGAATAAAGAAAATACAAAAGAGAAAAAAAATACAATTTGGAGGGAAAAGAAACTCAATAAACGTGACCTTCCAGACTGGCGTTTGGTTGGCGTTCAAGTGGCGTGCCATGCCTTAGCCTCCAATTTGGCTTGGCGCGCCACGCTACGCTCTTCAAGTGGCACGCTCCATGTGTTGACGTCCCTGGCATGCCATGCATTCGAGCCCAAGTGGCACGGCCAGGGTCTTCTAAAGTGTTGGTGTTGGCCTGGCGTGCCACGCCTTCGAACCCAAGTGGCACGCCCAGGCTTTTTCCTTCTTCCTTTCTTCTCTGGAAAGTTGGACTAGCGTGGCACGCCCAGGGTCTGGCATGCCACGCCCACTTTTTATGCTTGGTTCCTCTTCTCTGGTCAATTGATCTAGCGTGGCACACCCAGGGTTTGGCGTGCCATGCCCATTATGTGTGCTTGATCCTTCTCTCTGGCCAATTGAACTAGCGTGGCACACCCAGCATTCCTCTTTGATCCAGTAGCTGGCGTGCCATGCCTGGGTCTTCAAGTGGCACGCCTAAAGTGAGAATCTGGAGCTTGTGTGCCACGCCTTCAACACCAAGTGGCACGCCCAGCCTTTGCTTTGGCCCTTTTTATCATTAGCTTGCCACGTCTGGATGTTCAAGTGGCACGCCTAAGTGAGGATGAGAGCTTGGCGTGCCACGCCTTCGACACCAAGTGGCACGCCCAGCCTTTGCTTTGGTTTCCTTGAGTGTTGGCTGATAAACCCCAATTTTGTGGTTTATCTTGTGCTTAATTTGGGGAATTTTATCACCTTTTTCCACATTTATTCAATGAAATAGCATGGTTTTGCAATTCTCCCTTGATTTGTGCTTAAATGTGAAAACATGCTTTTTAGTCTCTAAAATTGGTGATTTTAATTCACTATAATTCCATTCGATGCCTTGATATATTTGTTGAGTGATTTTAAGTCCATAAGGCAAGTATTGGACGGAAGAAGTGAGGAGAAAAGCATGCAAAGTGGGAGAACTCATGAAGAAATGAAGGAACCGTAAAGCTGTGAAGCCTGACCTCTTCGCACTCAATCAACCATAACTTAAGCTACAGAGGTCCACATAAGGCGGTTCCAGTTGCTTTGGAAAGCTAACATTCGGGGCTTCAATATGTTGCTTCACATTCATGGGCGCGCATGCGCCATGTACGCGTGCGCATTGATGCTGCTCGTGGCCCACTAAAGTGAAATCATGGCCAGCGATTTCTGAAGCACCTTGGGCCCAACCCAACTCATTTCTAATGCTATTTCATGCAGAATTCAAGCTTGGGCAAGGGGGAGCAAATGTTTGTAGTTTTAGCATCATGCAGGTTAGTTTCTAGAGAGAGAAGCTCCCTCTTCTCTTTAGAATTAGGTTAGGTTAGCTTAATTCCATCTTAGATCTAGGTTTTGATTATTGTTCTAATCTTGTTTTATTTACAATTTCATGCTTCTACACTTGATTCTTCTTAGTTCTCTTGTCAATTTTACTTTTATGTCTCTTTTATATTTATGAATGCTCTTGTTGGATTTTGTTTACCTTGAATAAAATTTAATGTTTGATGTTCTTTTTAATTGTTGATTTGAATTGTGAATTTACTTTTCTTGCAATTGGTAGTTGGTAGATTTATTATTCTTATACTTTTACCATGCTTTCCTTTTGTAGCCACCAAGTGTTTGATGAAATGTTTGGTTGGATTTTAGAGTAGAATTTTATGCTCTTGGCTTGGGAAGGTAACTTAGGAACTTTTGAGTTACTAATGTCCAAGTGATTGACGATTGGGAGCCATTAACGCTAGATCTCACTAATTGAATTGGTGGAGAACTAGGACTTATGGACTTGGATTTACATAGCTAATTTGACTTTCCTTTATAAGTTAGAGGATGACTTAATGGGGTTGATCGTTGCCAATTATCATGTTGTGGTTAGTGATAATGATAGAGATCCTTGACCGCCAATCTTTGCCAAGACCTTTTTAGTTGTTAGTTTATTTTCATTGCTATTTACATTTCATGTCTCTTATCCCAAAAACCCCAAAATATCTTCATAGCCAATAATCATACACTTCATTGCAATTCCTTGTGAGACAATCCAGAGTTCAAATACTTCGGTTATAAATTCATTGGGGTTTGCACTTGTGACAAAACCAAATTTAATTTCATTTGAGGATTGACTATTGGTTTAGACTATACTAACAATGGAATTATTTTGTGGAATTTTGAACCGGTATAAATCTTCACATCAAATTAATGGCGCCGTTGCCGGGGAGTTGCAATGGTGTTATATTATTGGCTATTGTAAATATTGTGAATATGTTTTCCTTTTGCTTATTTGTTAGTTTTTGTTAGCTTTAGGACTTTGTTGCTTATTTTTGTTAGCTTTTGTTTTTATTTTCTGTTATGAATTCTCATCCTCACTTTGGCTGAGTTTGGCTCAAATTATGTTGTAGAAAATGGGAGCTACAATGACAATATGCATCAAGGATGGAACAATCAAAGGTGGGAGGAGCCTCAAAGGATTGATCACCCTTCTTGGCAACAACCCCCTCCGGTTTCTTATGGGTATAATTCTAATCCTAATGCATATCAATCTAATGGATGTGGTGACCCTTATTGTAATTATCAACAACCACCACCACATGCCTATGAACCACCCCCTCAATATGACTTTGAACCACCTTACTCACAAGCCCCATAACACCAAACACCTCCATATGGCCCAAATCCTTATCCACCTTACCAACCACCTTATGAGCCATATGAACCATACATGGAACCACCACCATTCCAACACAATTACTCTCAAGAACCACCTCAATATACACCATCTCCATACCCTTGCCAAGATGAACCAACTTCCAATTATGAAACCTCCTTCCCAAACAATGAACCTTCTTTTTCTACACCACCTCCAATGGATGATCCTCTCCAAGAATGTGTTAGTTCTTAAATTCAAAGACAAGAAGAGAATCAAAAGGAGTTTAAGGAGCTAGAAGCTAAGATGGCTACCCTAGCGGAAGCTGTTAGCACTATGGTCTCCTCCCGCCTAAGCCTATGCGATCAAGGAACTCCGATTGTTGAATGTGGAGAAGCTATTAAGGAGCATAGTGAGGGAGTAAACTTAGAGCTTCAAGGTGAAGAAGAGGAGTTGAAGCAAGAATTGTCACAAGGGGAAGAAGTTGAGATAAATGAGCCGGAAGAAGTGGTTGAAAACATAGGAGATATTGGAAGTCCATGGGAATGTAGAATTAGAGAGTCCTCTTTCAAGATGCTTGATGTTGATGTTGAGGAGGGTGTACAACCTCCAAAGCATATCATAATTGAAAACCTTGAAGAGGTTGATCAAGAGATGAATTCAATCATTGATGAGTTCTTATATACAATTGAATCCTTCCCCATTGGGCTTGACATGGAGATTAAGGAAGAAGATACCTCACCTCCCATACCCTTGGTAAGCAATGAAGAAAAGATTGAATTGGAAGCGAGCCACCAAGATGAAGAGGTTGAAGTTGAGGAAAGTTGTAAAGAGGTGGAGATAGTCAAGAAAGAGCACAAGGGAGTGGAGCTTGCAAGATCATTGGGACCACCCCTTCCTAAGTCACCATCCTACACAACATTCAAGTGGGTAAAATCCTTATCTCTAATCTTTACTTTCCCACTCGAATATGGTTTGATAGAAAATGATGGTCAACTTAGAGCTCTTTGTGGAGTCAAGAGTAGGAGAGAGATGGTTAGTGGTTGGAAGCATCATTCTAGGTTCATTATGGTTATATGTTCAAAGTTTAATTGCAAAGGTTGGTGTAAAGATAGATTGTTTGGGTCTAGAAAGTTGTTTGGAGGCTTCTTTGAGAATTCTAAGGCTAAACCACCCAATTGGAATTGTGATGATCAACTTGGAGATGGGTGTGGAAACAAGATTTGGGATCCGGGAATATATGAAGATCAATTTTGGAAGCCCTTAGCTTGTGTGGAACTTCATCAAAGCTTGGTGCCACTGATTATGAATTTTGGAGCTTACTTGAAGTCCAAGCATTGGTGGAAGTTTCAAGATGAGTTAAAGCATAAGCCACCATGAGAAGGAGCTTCCCAAATGTCCAACTTAAGGACTTAAACTAAAAGTGCTAGGTGGGAGACACCCCACCATGGTAAACTCTTTCCATTCTCTTGTATATATATTTAATAAGTGATTTGAGTTGCCATTATAGGTAGTTCTTCTTATTTTCTATACTCTTATGCATTTTGCTTTTATTGATAGGTTGTTTGTTGCATTCATGCTTTGATTAGAATAGTTATTTTTGAATTGCATTTTGCTTGTAGTACAAGTTTTGTTTGATTTTGAAAAATTTTCAAAAACTAAAAAGATTTGTTGTGAAATTTGATTTGTGATTGTTTTAGAATGCTTGTAGATTGGGAGAGTGCCCTGTTTTTGAAAAAAAAAAGAAGAGAGGGCATCCGCGCGCGAGCGTGCTATGCGCGCGCGCGTCAGTGGTGCATCTCACACTCCTGGTACAAAAACCAAAGAGTTGTGCCAAAGTTTTGCCTATTATGTGCCCGCGACCTAACGCGCAAGCGTACATGATGCGTCTGCATTGGTCGCCCACTTCACATCCATGTGTATGCGTGCTATGCGCGTCCGCGTCGCCTTCCGCGCCCTGTTTTTCCCCTAATCTGCCCTGTTTTCTTTCTCCCTTCTTCTCTTCTTTTCCTTTTAGTTTCTTCCTCTTTCTTTCTCCTTATTTCTTCCTTTCTTACTTTCTTTCCCTTCTTCTTTTCTTTTCAAAATTCCACTTTCTATTTTTCTTATTCTCATTTTCTTCTATATGTTGCATTTGCATATTATCACCCATTGCATTTTAATTTTATTTTTATAGCTTGTTCTTATTTTATTTTCTAAGTTTCTTATTTTAATAATGGTGTTGGATTTTTATATTCAATTGTTGAGAATTTCTTGGTTAATCTTGGTGCTTTGTGACTTGTTTGGCATTGATTGTAATATTTGCTCTACACGCAAGATTAGTGCTTTAGTCCTTCCTGACTCATGATCCCTTATTTTTATACCTCCTCATCATTGAGTTGGGATGGGACTGAATGCTCTCATGCTTATCACTAATCTTGTTTGTGTCAATTATTGATTAAGCTTGATGCAACATGCTCTTCATGTCATGTACTCATGCTTTAACTTGTTCTTGCATCAAGTATTAGTTAATATGCCTTTGCTTGAATTGCTTTCTCACTCACATGTTGTAGCTACCATGTATTTGAGAACCTTACTCTTATTTGGCATTAGCTCCCGCCTATGTTTAATTTGCTTTAATATCTTTGTTGTGGGCTTAATTTCCTTTCTTTCTCTTTCTTTTTAGGTTGGCCACCAAGAAGGAAAAATAGGGAAAAGTTCTAAATGGGGCAACAAACAAGTTCACCCGCACAACCTTTTGAAGAAACTCATCAATTGTAGCAACCCATCCACATTGCTCTTCTTTGCATGCACCGAGGACGGTGCAAATTTCTAAGTGTGGGGAGGTCGTCCGACCGATCTCCATGGGTAACAATTTCCTTTTTTAACACTAATTCTTGATTTTCTTTGTTAGTTAGTTGTTGCATTGCATGATAGGTTGCATGTTAGTTAGAATTTGTATATATTTCACCATTTCTTTTTATATTAGGACTACTTGGTTAGGGTGATGATATCTTTTCCAAGAAAAATTGCTTTAGGGCACCCTACCAATTGGAAAATTTTTTTTTGTGAACTTGCTTGAAGAATTTATTTTGGAACATGGTTTTTGAGCAAAGAACACAAGCATGTGAGTTTTGAGCCCAATTGTGTGGTTACATCACATAACCACTTATTTTCCATTCTTGTGTGTATTTTTTTCTTTCTATGATTGTAATCTTTGATTTACTTGATTCTTTATGTCCATTATTCCATCCATACATGCATTTATATGATTGAGGTCATCATTTTATTTAGCTCACTTACCCAAATAGCCTACCTTTCATCAACCATTGTTAGCCAAATTTGAGCCTATTTAATCCCTTTTGTTCTTAATGTTAGCACATCACTACCCTTAAGTGAAAAACAATAAATGTCCTTAATTTGAATCTTTGATTAGCTTAGGCTAGTGAGGGTGTGTATCATTTGGGTATGGGAAACTTGGGACATTGGTTGAGGTAAAAGTGTAATTTTTTTTTGTTATAAATATTGGGGATTAGGTACATGCTTATGCATTAAATATGTAAAATCATATGCATTGATACGTTTGTATATACTAAAAAAATGATAAAGAAAAAAAATATATATATATATATAAAAAGAAAAAAAAGAGAAAAAGAAATAAAAAGGGGACAAAAATGCCCCAAAGTAAGGTTCAATAAAAATCAATGCATCTGGAATATGAACTAAAGAAAATGCATAAGTATGTGAAAAAGTGGGAATCATGGGTAGCTAGGCTGTGTATTAGAATTGTATAGGTTATTATATGTGTTAGGTGAGAGCTTAGGTTAATCAAAGATTCAAATTTCAAGCTCACTTGACCATATGCATCTCTACCTTTACCCTAGCCCCATTACAACCTATGAACAAGTCCTCATGATGAATGTATGCATGCATTGAATAATTGTTGATTGTTAGATGAAAAATAAATCATAGAAAGCATGATTAGAAGAGAATTGAGTGAATCGACCCTATACACTAGAGCGACTAGAGCGGATACACTTCCGGTGAGGGTTCGATGCTCAATTCCTTGTTCCCGGCTTTCATGAGCTTTCTTCTTGCAAGCCTAATTGAACTTCATTTTGATATTTGAATTGGTAGGATTCATGAATCGTCATATGATCTTAGCCCTACTTGCACATGTATGTCTTGGAGATTGATCTACTTTTAACCAAGTAGGTAGAATCATTTTGCATTTAGTTGCATTCATATAGATAGGTGCATATAGTTTATTTGCATTGAATAAACGTTCATACCCCTTTTCTTGTCCTTCTCTATTCTTAGCATGAGGACATGCTTGGTTTAAGTGCGGGGAGATTTGATAAAATCCAATTTTTTGGTTTATCTTGTGCTTAATTTGGGGGATTTTATCACCTTTTCTCACATTTATTCAATGAAATAGCATGGTTTTGCAATTCTCCCTTAATTTGTGCTTAAATGTGAAAACATGCTTTTTAGGCCCTAAAATTGGTGATTTTAATTCAATGTAATTCCATTCGATGCCTTGATATGTTTGTTAAGTGATTTCAGGTCCATATGGCAAGTATTGGATGGAAGAAGTGAGGAGAAAAGCATGCAAAGTGGGAGAAATCATGAAGAAATGAAGGAACCGTAAAGCTGTCAAGCCTGACCTCTTCACACTCAATCGACCATAACTTGAGCTACAGAGGTCCAAATGAGGCGGTTCTAGTTGTGTTGGAATGCTAACATATGGGGCTTCGAAATGATATAAAATTTGCCATATGTTGCTTCACGTTCAGGGGCGCGCATGCACTATGTATGCGTGCGCACCGATGCTGCTCGTGGCCCACTAAAGTGAAATCGTGGCCAGCGATTTCTGAAGCACTTTGGGCCCAACCCAACTCATTTCTAATGCTATTTCATGTAAAATTCAAGCTTGGGCAAGGGGGGAGCAATTGTTTGTAGTTTTAGCATCATGTAGGTTAGTTTCTAGAGAGAGAAGCTCCCTCTTCTCTCTAGAATTAGGTTAGGTTAGCTTAATTCCATCTTAGATCTAGGTTTTGATTATTGTTCTCATCTTTCTTTACAATTTCATGCTTCTACACTTGATTCTTCTTAGTTCTCTTGTCAACTTTACTTTTATGTCTCTTTTATGTTTATGAATGCTCATGTTGGATTTTGTTTATCTTGAATGAAATTTAATATTTGATGTTCTTTTTAATTGTTGATTTGAGTTGTGAATTTACTTTTTTTGCAATTGGTAGTTGGTAGATTTATTATTCTTGCACTTTTACCATGCTTTCCTTTTGTACCCACCAAGTGTTTGATGAAATATTTGGTTGGATTTTAGAGTAGAATTTTATGCTCTTGGCTTGGGAAGGTAACTTAGGAACTCTTGAGTTACTAATGTCCAAGTGATTGACGATTGGGAGCCATTAATGCTAGATCTCACTAATTGAATTGGTGGAGAACTAGGACTTATGGACTTGGATTGACATAGCTTAATGGGGTTGATCCTTGCCAATTCTCATGTTGTGGTTAGTGATAAGGATAGAGATCCTTGACCGCCAACCTTTGCCAAGACCTTTTTAGTTGTTAGTTTATTTTCATTGCTATTTACATTTCATGTCTCTTATCCCAAAAACCCCAAAATATCTTCATAGCCAATAATCATACACTTTATTGCAATTCCTTGTGAGACGACCCGGAGTTCAAATGCTTCGGTTATAAATTCATTGGGGTTTGTACTTGTGACAAAACAAAATTTAATTTGATTTGAGGATTGACTATTGGTTTAGACTATACTAACAACGGAATTATTTTGTGGAATTTCAAACTAGTATAAATCTTCACATCATTGGTGTGCCATGCCTGGGTCTTCAAGTGACATGCCCAACTGACAATTGAGGGTTGGCGTGCCACGCCTTCGATACCAAGTGGCACGCCCAGCCTTTTGGGCTTTCAACCTCTTCTCTGAAAACTTGTACTAGCGTGCCATGCCTTGATGCTCAAGTGGCACGCCCCTCTAGTGTGGCTCTTTTAAGCTTGGCGTGCCACGCCTGGGTCTTCAAGTGGCACGCCCAAGTGACAATTTGAAGCTAGCGTGCCACGCATTCGATACCAAGTGGCATGACCAGGTGATGATCCCCTCTGGATGGATGAACTGGCGTGCCACACCCCAAGGTTCAAGTGGCACGCCCATAGTGTGTGATGGGTGACGAACGGATTTTTGCTAGTAAAGAATTTTATAAAAATAATCATATTGTAAGTATAGTTTCTAAACCAACAGAGAATCTTTTCGTACAAAAGTTTGGTTGTCACAAGTAACAAAACCCAATAAAATTTATAACCGAAGTATTCCCTTGAATGAAAGAATGATTAATTTGGAAGTTCCATCCTTGTTGGAATTCTCTCAAGTGTAGTATAAAGAGGTTGTTGTTTTCACTTAGTTAACCCTTACTAAATATAGGAAAGTCAAGTGATTGAGCTAACTCTTATTCGCAAATCCTAGTCCTCTCCCTTGGGAAGGTCTAGCGTTTGTAAATACAGAATTAGCCAACAACTTCTAATTTAACTAACCACTTGTGCATTCCAACTCAAGTGTCTCCAATTAATCAATTCATCAATTAAAGTTAAGAATGTAAAAGCTAAATTAAAATCATAAATTTGAAATACCTCAAATTGCATTAAATAGAAATTAAAATCTAACATGAAGAGTTCATAAGCCAATTTGGCAACATAAGTAATTAACAAGTAAAAGCATTAGAGTAAATAAAAGTAGAAGAGAAACATAAATTAAAGGAACATTGAACCTGGAATTGAGAAGAAGTAATCCTAAAATTAAGAGAAATCCTAAATCCTAAATGTTAAGAGAGAGGAGAAAGCCTCTCTCTCTCTCTCTAAAACTACATCTCAAACCTAAAATTGTCAATAATGAATGTTGTATGAGTTCTTTTTTTGATTCCCTCATTCTCTCGCTTATATTCTGTGTTTCTGGACTTGGATTTGGGCCGAGAAGGGGTCCAGAAATCGCTGGGGGCGACTTCTGCAATTTTCTGCACGTGGCGTCAGTCACGCGTGCGCGTCGTTTATGCTCTGTTCTGGGCACACGTCCGCATCGTCCACATGTACGCATCACTGCCATTTTGCGTTAGGCTTGCGTCCGCGGCGTCCACGCGTGCACGTCGATGCATTTTTCTTCAAAACTCCATTTTTGTGCTTTCCTTCCGTTTTTGTATGTTTCCTTTCTGTCCTCTAAGCTATTCCTGCCCTATAAAGCCTGAAAATACTTAACACACAGATTACGGCATCGAATGGTAATAAAGGATAATTAAAATTAATATTTTTAAAGCATAGGAAACATGTTTTCACATATATCATAAAATAAGGAAGGAATAGTAAAACAATGTAATTCTTATGAATAAGTGGGTGAAGAATTGATAAAAACACTTAATTGAGCACAAGATGAATCATAAAATAGGGGTTTATCAACCTCCCCACACTTAAACAATAGCATGTCCTCATGCTAAATCCAAGAGAAAGGAATGAAGGTAGAATTGTGGAATCATATGCAATGCAATCTATTCTAAATGCCTACCTAATATATATATATATATATAAAGTTTACATGTGGTTAAATTGATTCATATTTTCAAGGAATCATATATGTATAACTAAGGCCAGACCATATTGAAACACATTCACAATTGAGTTGAGTTAAAAGAATTTACAAACTTGCAAGACAATTAATAATTAAAACATGGATATATGGAAATGAACTGTTGAACCCTCACTGGATTTGTGTTTACTCTCTAATCACTCAGTGTTTGGGGTTAATCACTCTATTCTTTTCTATTCATGCTTTCTAACACTTTTTTTTTCATCTAACCAATCAACAAATATATAATGTACACATGCAAACATCATGAGGTCTTTTTCAAGGTTGTAATGGGGCTAAGGTAAAGGTGAGGGTATATATATAAGGTTAAGTGAGCTATAAATTGAATCCTTGATTAGTCTAAGATCTCACCTAGCATATATACTCTATACATTTTTAAAATTTTTGCCTAGATTCCCATAAATTTCCCACTTTCTTATCACATACTAATGTACCAATTTTATTTATTTTGATTTTATCCTATGTGCATTGATTTTTCTATTAAACTTAACAATGGGGTAATTTTGTCCCCTTATTTATTTATTTAATTAAAAGGTTTTTTTCAAACATAAACACAGCATATATCAATGCACATGGTATTGTAAATTTAATTTGGTTTCACATGAGCATGCTCCCAAATTTTTTATTATTTTATTAATTTAGTCATTTCTTATCAACCCATGTTTCTATGTTTTCCCACACTTAGTGGATACACAATCTCTTCCTAAGGTAACCAAGGATTCAACTTGGGATTTTTAGTTTGTTTTTTCGCTTAAGGCTAGTGATGTGGTTATAGAACAGAATAAATGGGGATAAAAGGCTCAAGGGGGCTAACAAGGGTGATGTAAAAGGTAGGCTTATTTGGGATAAGTGAGCAAAAATTCAAACAATGGCTTCAATCATATGCAAGTATGTAAATACATTCTATATTGGACATATAGACTAAAACAAAGTAAAGATTGCAAGCATAGAAAAGAAGGGCGAAACACACAGGAATGAAATTTATGGTTAAGTGTAACCATACAATTAAGCTCAAAAACTCACGGGTTGTGTGTTCTTTGGCTCAAAAACCATATATCAATTATGTATATCATGCAAGTAGAAATCAAGAGTTTCCATTCAACTCAATGTGAATCTTTGAATGGCTCTTATAAAAATAAGTATATTCTTTGAAAAAATGTTGTCAATTTACCAACATTTATTGCTATATATATACATAGTGTGTGGATTGTTGTGATTCTGAAAAACTAAAGTTTCTAGTTTACTCTTTTTATTTTCAATTAAACCAAATTATCGTATGCTAAAAGGGTAAACTAAGCTAATTAATCCATATTTTCTATATCACAACTAATAAGCTACAAGTGCAAATTAAACTAAATGTGCAAAATGCAAAATGCAGAAATAAAGTAGAAATAAACAGAAATACAGCAAAAGAAAAATGTGCAAATACTGAAAGATAGATAAGATAAAATAAAATAAAATAAAAATACAGAAAATAAACAAAATAAGATAAAAAGAGAGTCTGAAAGTGGTTCACCAAAAATAAAGTTTGCCAGAGATGGCGACCTCCCCACACTTAAATAATAGCATCATCCTCGATGCTCTATCAAGCTGGGTGTGAAGAAGTGGCATCTCTGGAAGGATGTGCTGCTGGTGTCTCTGTGGTGGCCTGAGGGTCTACAGTCTGTATGAGTGTCGAAGGATCTGCTTGCTGAAGCGGAGGCTCTGTCTGTAGAGGGACCTCTGGATCTGCTGGCTGTATCTTATGGGGCTCCTCATGATGTGGCGCAGCCTGCTTAGGTCTTGCCTGCTCAACCTCTGCATGTGCCTCCTCCTCATGATCATCTGCCTCCGCCTCAGATGGCTCAGAAGGGGTGTCAGGCTCGGAGGGGATGTCATGGTGGCTCGATCGGATCATCAACTTTAAATGCTCATAGCGTCGCTTGTTGCGATGCTCAGATCTCTCATATCGCCGCTGGTTGCGGCGCTCCATCTGATCCAACCGGTCAAATAGGCGATGCACGAGGTGGTAGATGGGCTTTGAAGCAGGTGGAGGTGCTGTGGTGGTGGCTGGTGCAGTAGGGGCTGAAAGGGCATCAGAAGATGTGGCTGCCTCAGCGGAGGCAGTGAGAAAGGGAGGTCTGTAGCCCAAAGCCTGGAACTTCCTACTGTGTGGGATAATTTTCTTGCATTCGGCGGCAGGTGGCTTCTCATCAACAATCTCCCAGGGCACCTCAGCTTGGCGTCCCATCTGAGTAATCAAGTAAGGAAGGGGCAGAGTGCCTCGGACATGGACCCTGGACATATAATACCAGATAAATCTGGGAAGGTACAGGTCCTTGCCCTCCATCACACACCAAATGAGTGTAACCATGGCAGCCGGCACCTCAGTCTCATGAGTGCTCGGCATCATGTAGTTACTCAGAATATGCTGCCAAAGTCGAGCCTCATCATTTAGATAGATAAGCTTTATTCCCTTTTGGGCCACTGTGGACTTGCCCATGACCCATAGGACAGTAGGATCAAGAGCTATAGTCTGCTTTACTACGTCCCAGTCAAACCTCATGAATATCATATCCTCCTCAGCCTGCTGGTAACTATTTGGTTTATCTGATTTAGGTAGGAGCTGGAGGATATCTTCTATTGCTTCCTCAGTAACCAGAATCTATTTGCCTCTAAGCTGTACGGCATCCAGGGTCATTTTGAAATAATTACAGTAGAATTATCTGACCCAAGATAAATTGACCTCAGTCAAGTTCCTTTCTAGGAAGAACCAGCCTCTCTGTTTAATTTGTTCTGAGGTATATTATTGTAGTTCTTCTGGAATTTTGAGGGTCTTTTCCAAGTATAGGTTCCTTGAAGTTTGAAAGACCGGATACTTGAGTTTACAGTATCTGTTGGCAAACTTGACTGGGTCTGTGGCAGGTACCAACTGATCAGCCTTTTTCTACGGGATAAAATTCTTTTCCCGCCAGGAATCATCATGGAGGATATCTAAGATAGTTGTAGAGAATTCTCCTCTTTTTCTTTTTCATGTGGTTGCCTTGCCGTTTCCTTTGCTTTTGGGGTCAGACATCCTGAAAAGCAGAAGTTCCAGGATACAGTTTAAAAAACTAAAGCAGGAAAATATGTAAGCAAATAGGATTTGAATGATAGAAGCATAGAGGGACAAAAGAGGAATAAAAGAGCAATATAAGCATGGAGTGAGTTAAATAGATGTAAAATGTTGGATTGTATGCAAGTTAAAATTTGGAGAATAAAAATCACAATCCAAAATCTATGATATGCGAAATTCTTGTTAATTAGGAACAACAGTAATCATGCCTTGAAATGGGTTGAAAATAGTTAAGTAAGACCCAAAAGGGAAGTTAGAAAGTTAAAGCAGTTAATAGTTAAAAAGTGAGGTTAAAGTAAGTGGCATGGTATTGTGGTTCTTAGTTAATAAAAAATTTCACAAACTTGAATAACAAGTAACTCACATTCAAGTAAATATTGCAGATTATTGATGATAATTCATATAAAAGAATTGCAAAATGAAAGTGAAATCATCAATAAGGTGATTTAATGAATAAGGGAATCAGAAAAAATAAGAAAGCTAGCCCGTGCATTCATGAATTGGCTTGGTTGAAATTAATTAGAGCAAAACTTGAATTTACCAAAACAAATTCATGAATTGTAGTTTAATGAAACAATTTGGAAAAGACGGACAACATTTCATATATAATTTGGACGTTCCCGGGTAATAGACAGCAGCAGAAACAGTTCATATGACATTAAAGGGGTGCAGAAAAGAGTAACAAATAGTAATTCACATGAATTCAGAGTAAACAAACTCAATTTGCAGCAAGGAATGCAATTCAAGTTGAATAGTGTAACAACAACATTAAACATGAAAGAATTGCATATGAACAGCATTATCATCACAACAGTTTCAAAAATTGCAAAACAAATAAAACAAGCAGCAAGAACAACGTAATTATCAGACCTAAATCCACTAACCACATCTTAGCTACCTTACCACCTAAAATCCACTATGATCATGCATCTCTAACTATCCTAATTTGAACAGAATTTGAAAAATATGCAACAAACTAACTAACTGGGAAAGGAATCGGTGTTCGGAGGAACCTGGTTGGGAAGAGGAACAGAAATTAGACTCAGAGAGATGGTGGTGGTGGTGGCGATACGGCGGCACGGCGACGGTCCTTGGTGGAGGCAGGGTGGCGGTTTGGTGGTTGGGGAAGAAATAGGGTTAGGGGG
>NC_029790.2:77989519-78035918 GCF_000816755.2 Arachis ipaensis
GATGCGGGGGGGTTAGGGTTTCGCGTGGATTGGGTTAAGTGGATTCAAATCCACTCGGACGTGTGGGTCACGCGGACGCGTGGATGAGGGAAAAACGTAACGACGCGGACGCGTCATTGACGCGATCGCGCGAGTGAGGAATAATGAAAGTGACGCATACGCGTGGAGTATGCGTACGTGTCGCTCAGAATTGTGCTAAATGCACAATTCCAGCGTCGTTTTGGCACAACTCTCTGTTTCAATTTAGGGATCAATAATTTCCACGCGACGCGTACGCATCGCCCTGCTTTCGCGTGGTGTGTGTAAAGTGAAAGTGATGCGTCCGCATCACTGACGCTAACGCGTGGCCCAAATTGTGCCTAACGCATAACAGCCGCACGATTCCAGCCCAACTTTCTGGGCGTTGGATGTTGACGCCGATTTGCAATCGACGCCCACGCGTGGCCCATGCGCACGCGTGGGGTGATTTTTTTTTCATGCAGTATGCAGAATGTAATGCTGATGCGGATGTTATGAATAAATCCAGGTACAATAAAAATAAAATAAAATAAAACGAAAAACAAACAAAACAAAATAAAATTAAAATTGAAAAAGGAACGATCATACCATGGTGGGTTGTCTCCCACCTAGGACTTTTGGTTAAAGTCCTTAAGTTGGACATTTGATGAGCTTCCTACTATGTTGGCTTATGCTTAAACTCATCCAAAAATCTCCACCAACATTTGTAATTCCAATAGCCTCCGGGCTCCCATACTAGGCAACTAAAGCCACTACAAGAAAAAAGGCCTATGGCCACGCTTTTTTCTTGCCACGCTTTAAAAGCGTGGCGAAAAGTGGTCAATGGCCATGCTTTTATGAGGGTGGCGATAGATTAGAGATTTGGCCACCTTTTTTTTTGCCACGCTTCAAAAACGTGGCGAAAAGGATCAACGGCCACGCTTTTATAAGGGTGGCAATTGATTAAAGAAACGGCCACGTTTCAAAACTGCCACGCTTCAAAAGTGTGGCCATAGAGAGCAACAAGGACGTTTTAAAAGCGTGGCGAAAGGGTTTCATTAAGGCCACGCTTGGAAAACGTGGCCATATCCTGGTCCTCTTTTGACACGCTTTAAAAGCGTGGCCAAAAGATTTTTTTCTGCCACGCTTCGAAAGCGTGGCCGTAGAGAGAAACAGTTACGTTATAAAAGCATGGCAAGAGGGTCCCCAACCCATTGACACCAACCCGACCCGCAACCTGGCCCGCAACCCGGTCCCCAACCCGTTAGACACTAACCCTAATCTTCTTTTCCCTTCGAAACCACACTCGCCTGGAAGAGCTCCTTCGCCCTTCGCCCTCGTCACTCTTCATACTCTTCATACTCTTCATCTTCATCTTCTTAATCTTCATCTTCTTCTTCATACTCTTTATCTCTCTGTTCACCTTCAAGCTCCACCAAACATGGGCGACGGCAAGGTATCCGCGACGCTCTCTTCTCCTCCAAGCCCTCCGATTCCAAAGGTATGATCTCTTCTCCTCTCTCACTCTCAACTCGATCTTACGCTGTCACTCTCAACTCCTATCTCTCAACCCTGGAAGAGCTCAGATCCCCGCCGTCACCAGCACCGTCCTCACTGCGCCATTAGCCTCCCCTCTGCCTCGTCTCCCCCTCGTCACTAGGGTCGCCCTCCTCGCCGATCTCCTCTGCATCGTCAGTGTCGTCTCTCTCTCTGCTCCCAACGCTAACTGCAATGTAAGTCTCCTCAGTCAGATCTGTTCTCTTTGTACTTGATTTCTCCCATGGATCTGATCCTATGTTAATTTGTTGTTTTCTTATTTATTGACCTGCACTTAGGGCTGACGACGAACCCGTTGATCAAAAGAGATATCTCGAAGACTCTTGCAAACCAAAGTGTGTCAAACCATTACTTGAATATCAGGTATGGATTCCCTTATTTTTGTTGCTTTTTCTACAAGATGGCTTCTAGAATGGCAGAATAGATAGATTCAAAGATTTAGGACAAAATGGTAAAACAGTACTAGGAAATGAAATGCTTATATTTTATACCTTAGGTTCTGCCTTCTTATATGGATGATGTGAGTTGGTTATATTTTTTTACTGAACCATATAATCTAGAAACAAACAAGAGATGCTACCATTCTTTTTTTTCTTATGTTAAAACTGGTGATTTATATTGAAGATGGGAAAGAAAAATTGAAGATGTATGACTGGGTTTGGTTTTGTTTCATGAGTTGAGTAGTGGCATGAAATCATTCTTATCAACGAAGACCGTGAAAGCTGGAATATTTCTTGCTTTGAGCTTACATGTTGAATCCGATGTACTTTTATGGCTTTTGATGGGTGAATTTTATAGGGATGTGGAGAAAAGTGGTAATTAAATAAATATAACTGGAGTTTTGATTTTTAGTTTTCTTTTATTTTTTGGTTCTGTTTGTCACTTGTCAGTCTTTTTCAGCAACCAAAACTGGAAGGTTAGATTATTTGGTGTTGGTGATACACTGATTTGAGGTGAGTTTGGCTGTTTGAAGATTTATGATGCTTGGCAGGACGTTTGCCTCTTTTTAAGACTAGTTTGTCAATTTTTTGGAGGCTGGGGATTGGCCACAGCAGCTGGGTGGGTGGGGGAATCATGTTTAAACTTCCTTTGTTGAAATTTTGTTGAATTTTTAGGTACGAGTTAGCTGAAGATTGTGCTGATGATGACGATGCAAAGGTTGGAATCTCTGAGTTGAGGAAGGCGGTTTTAGAGGAGCTGAAGATGCATAATTCACTGGTACAGGTAGGGCATTTTCCACTTATATGAGCCTGAATTTGAGCAGAGTTATTCATTTTATCCTTAGGAATCTTACTCAGGTTTGTGCATTGTAACTTGAATTTTGAAGTTTGAGGGGAAGATTCTTGTTGTGAATTGAGATGGATCACAATTAATGTCAAGGGACTGTGTAGCTGAATGAGATAAATTATCTGCTTAATAGTAGTTGGATTCCTTTTCAATGTTTAAAAAACTTTTAACAATTTGCATGAATTATAATGAAGCTTTATTTTGTTGGAACATGGCCCAAGCAATTTTGGTGGAATAAGAGAGTATTTTTGGGAAAGAGAAGAAAAGTAGGTGTTTCGCCCAAATCAACTTGAGTGAGTATTTAGGAAAAGAGAAGAAAAGTAGTTGTTTCGCCCAAATCAACCTAAGTTTTCTATGGATATGATTATTTTACTCATAAACCTTTGTTTTAGATTAAGAGAATCTTTAAATGTGAATTGTATTAAATGTATGTGTCATTCTAACACGTTTTGTGCTGATAGGTTTCCTCCCTTCTCCATTTTGCTTATATCATTGTTGTTTTATGCAAATGGTGTAGGAGTGGGGATTGGACCTTGCAAAAGAGAACAATATTAATTCTGCAACGGTAAAATACACACAATTCCTGTTAGCCACAGCCTCTGGGAAGATTGAAGGACTAAAAGGTGCTGGTAAACTCGCAACACCATTTGAGAAAACAAAAATTGCTGCTTACACTTTAGGTTGATGATCATCTCTATTAGTGTAATTTGATATACTATGAGCAGTTCTAACTTGTATTGTTTTTGTATTGTTCTTCGGTTTTTAGTTTTGGAATTTGAGCTCGAGATTTATTTTGTATTTGAGTATTAGTTTTTTAATGTATAAAATAATTATAGTAAATTATATATGTCACTAACTATTGTTTGATTTGTCTTGTAATAAAAATTGCATACTCTATTTGTAGGTTTGGTAATAAAAAAGGATTGAAAATTTATATTGTGCAGTAATGAAGATCAAGTAAGGAAAATAAATATTATTTTTTTTTAATGTAACAAGGCTTTCGCCACGCTTTTAAAGCGTGGCTGTATATATTTGCTATCGCCGCGCTTCCAAAGCGTGGCCGTATCTCTCCCTATCGCCACGCTTCCAAAGCGTGGCCGTATCTCTCCCTATGGCCACGCTTTAGAAGCGTAGCCATATCTCCCGCATATGGCCACGCTTTAATGGGTGGCTAGTTGTAAAAAGCGTGGCAAAAGAAAAAGCGTGGCGATAGGTCACCAAAAGCGTGACGATAGAGCAACCGCCACCCTTTGATAGGTCACCCTTTCAAAAGCGTGGCGGTAGCTCAAAAAGCGTGGCGAAAAGCTATTGCCACGCTTTTTTTCAGCTTTTCGCCACGCTTTAAAAGCGTGGCAATAGACGTGTTTTCTTGTAGTGAGCCTTCGAGCAAGTTAAAGCTGGTTTTCAGACTCCAGGAGTATCGACTATCAGGATAAATTCCAGGATCCCAAACCGTGCTTCTGTACCCATCTTTGTCTTGATCTAAACTTTTTCAACCAGGCAGTATGGAATATGAACTCTCACTAAGATGACCAAACATCTTCTAAGACCCATTCAATCGAACTTGAAACCAATCATTGTACCTCAAATTGAAGCGTGGAGCTTCATTGAATCTTGCATACCAGCTCTAAGTGCGAGCCATTTCCCTCTTACTCTTAAAGCCGCAAAGAGCTCTAAGCTGACCATCTGTTTCAAGCAAACCATATTCAAGTGGAAAAGTAAAGATAAAGGCTAAGGATTTTACCCACTTGAAGTTTGTATTGGGTGGTAATAGCCTTGGGATAGGTGTTTCCAGTGGTTTTGCAAGCTCTACTCCCTTGTATTCTTTTGTGAATTCCTCCACTTCTTTGCAAACTTCTTCAACTGCAACCACATCTTGATCAAAGTCTTCGATATCTTCCTCATCACTCAAGTCATAAATTGGAGGTTGGGAGAAGTCTACCTCTGCATCATCTTCGTATTCACTTGGGGAAGATTCTTCAATCTCAAAGAATTCACTTGCGGAAGCAAGTTCATTACTAGGAGAGCTTAATTCATGATGATCATTACCAAGGAAACTTGCTTATTGAGCTGTTCCGTCCAGTTCTTCATAAGATATATGCTTCGGGGGTTGTGCATTATCCTTCTTAGCATCGATTGCAAACTGCTCGGTGGAATTATCCACAATTCTTGATTTCCGATGGAGGTTCAGCATCTCCTAAGTCTTCAACCAATTCTTCTTCTTTGATAATTACGGCTTCCTCCACTTGTTCCAGTACAAAGTCATGCTCCGTATTGTCCACTGAAGTTTCTAGTATCTCCTTCATGCTACGTTCTTCATTAGATTGTCCACATGAAGCCATGGGGTTCCTTGAGTGTCCGAACGTCAGGAAGCTAATCGATTGATCGCTTGATCCAATTGGTGAAGGGTTGCATGAAATTTATTTACTGTTTCCTTGAGATGTTCCTGTGATTCTCGGGTTGATGGATATGGACATGGTGCATATGGAAGTGGTGGTTCTTGGGGGTAATTGGATTGGAATTGGGGTGGGTAAGGGTTAGGGTCATATGGAGGTGAATGGTGGTGGGTGGCTTGTGAGTGTGGTGGTTCAAAGCTATGTTGAGGAGGCTGTTCATAGGTATATGATGGGGCTTGTTGGTAACTACAAGGGGGTCCACCATATCTATTATCTTGGTACGCACCTCGGAATGGTTCTTGACTATAGTATACTAGTGGGTGTTGGTTGTCAGAAAGAGGTCCACCATAACTATTGTCTTGGCATGCATTGTAAGATGGTCGTTGTCCATGGTATCTTGGAAGGTGTTGTTGCCGAAAGGGTTGATCAGATCCTCGTGGCTTCCTTTATCTTTGATTGTTTTGACCTTGATGCATGTTCCTGTTATAGCTTCTATTCCTTTCAACAACATTAGAACCAAACTCAAAGAGACGGGGGTGAGAACTCATAGTAGCTAATAAAAATTTAAAAAAAATAAAAAATAAACAAGCAAAATAAAATATTTACAGTAACCAATAATAAGGCACACAGTTGCAATTCCCCGGCACGGTGCCATTTTGACGATCGGGTTTTTGCTAGTAAAGAATTTTATAAAAATAATCGCGTTGTAAGTATAGTTTCTAAACCAATAGAGAATCCTTTCGTACAAAAGTTTGGTTCTCACAAGTAACAAAACCCAATAAAATTTATAACCGAAGTATTCAAACCTCGGGTCGTCTTCTCAAGGAATTGCAGGGAGGTATATTTATTATTGGTTATGAGTTTTCTGGAAAATTTGGAGTTTGGGCAATGGGCACAAAAATAATTATAAATTAAAGAAATAAAAATTAATAAGAAGTTTTTTGTAATTAAAATAAAAAGCCTTGAATGAAAGAATGATTAATTTGGAAGTTCCATCCTTGTTGGAATTCTCTCATGTGTAGTATAAAGAGGTTGTTGTTTTCACTTAGTTAACCCTTACTAAATAAAGGAAAGTCAAGTGATTGAGCTAACTCTTATTCGCATATCCTAGTCCTCTCCCTTGGGAAGGTCTAGCATTAGTAAATACAGAATTAGCCAACAACTTCCAATTTAACTAACCACTTGAGCATTCCAACTCAAGTGTCTCCAATTAATTAATTCATCAATTAAAGCTAAGAATGTAAAAAGCTAAATTAAAATCATAAATCTGAAATACCTCAAATTGCATTAAATAGAAATTAAAATCTAACATGAAGAGTTCATAAGCCAATTTGGTAACATAAGTAATTAACAAGTAAAAGCATTAGAGTAAATAAAAGTAGAAGAGAAACATAAATTAAAGGAACATTGAACCTGGAATTGAGAAGAAGCAATCCTAAAATTAAGAGAAATCCTAAATTCTAAATCTTAAGAGAGAGGAGCCCAAAATTAAGAGAAATCCTAAATTCTAAATCTTAAGAGAGAGGAGAGAGCCTCTCTCTCTCTAAAACTACATCTCAAACCTAAAATTGTCAATAATGAATGTTGTATGAGTTCTTTTTTTGATTCCCCGATTCTCTCACTTTTATTCTGTGTTTCTGGACTTGGATTTTGGTCGAGAAAGGGTCCAGAAATCACTGGGGGCGACTTCTGTAATTTTTTGCACGTGGCGTCCGTCACGCGTACGCGTGGGTCACGCGTTCGCGTCATTTGGAGTTTTTCCTTGTCACACGTATGCGTCAGTCACGCGTGCGCATCGTTTATGCTCTGTTCTGGGCATGCGTCCGCGTCGTCCATGCGTACGTGTTACTGCCATTTCGCGCTAGGCATGCGTCCGCGTCGTCCACGCATGCGCGTCGATGCATTTTTCTTCAAAACTCCATTTTTGTGCTTTCCTTCCGTTTTTGTAAGTTTCCTTTCTATCCTCTAAGCTGTTCCTGCCCTATAAAGCCTGAAAATACTTAACACACAGATCACGGCATCGAATGGTAATAAAGGATAATTAAAATTAATATTTTTAAAGCATAGGAAACATGTTTTCACATATATCATAAAATAAGGAAGGAATAGTAAAACCATGCAATTCTTATGAATAAGTGGGTGAAGAATTGATAAAAACACTTAATTGAGCACAAGATGAATCATAAAATAGGGGTTTATCAATGGGCTTTGGCGTGCCATTCCCAGCCTGGCGTGCCACGCCCCTTTTGTGGCCTTCAGCATTACTCTCTGGAAAATTGCACTGGCGTGCCACGCCCAGCTCCTGGAGTGCCACGCCCATGTAAAATGTTCAAACATGCTTCTCTGGAATTCATAACTGGCGTGCCACGCCCATATAGAGGACTTGAGGATCCTTTCTGGAATTTAACATTGGCGTGCCATGCCCATATATTTTTGTGGTGTTTGTTCGAAGTGGCACGCTAATTTCACACGCCCAGCTTGTTTTGTTGTTTTCTTCCCTTTTTGTTGCTCTTTTTCACCTGAAATTTAGCACAACCCCATTTCAAAGCAATGTACCATAATATTCATCAATTAACTCATAAATTGCAATGATCAAATGAGATTATGGTCTTTTATGGTCCTTTTTATGCAAGAAAAAAGGGTGAACGATGCAAGTCATCACAACACCAAACTTAAGCTTTGCTTGTCCCAAGCAAATTAATGTGAGTAGTTCTTAGATAAATTGAGACTTGACCTTGAAATGATGCAAACATTAATAAGGATGAGGCTAAGTGTTCAACACATGAATATTTCTCTTTCGATGTCATAAAGAACTCCTAGGTCCTTGAAGGATTCTTCCAAGTATATGCTTCAGGGGCCCTTTTTATTAATTGTCACCTTGAAGTAGTAAGAGTTATTTCATTCTCTTTTGGTTGTTCTTTCCTTTTCACTTTTTCTTTTTCATTGACCACGACTCTAAAATGTTTTGTCTCAGACAACCCTTTAGTTTGGCTTTCAATTAGCACTTCTAAACCAGTTGGCTTTAGGGTACTAGGTGTTGAAACACTCCTAAGAATTTACTTGCCCAGGTCTATTCTTGACATATCTTCACCACAAACATCTACTAGGTTCTCTAACTCTTTTGAGTTATTTAGTGTTTCTTTCCATCCTAGTAGTTGATGCTCAGAGCCTTGGGTCTTTATTGCTCACTACTTCTTGGTTCTATAGATATTCAAGGGACACCCCTTAGCCTCTTGAAGAACGAAACTCTCGCGCGATCTAGAATTTTCACAAATAAATTCGTGCTGTAAGTATAGCTTCTAGACCGACAAGAATTCCTTTCTTACAAAAGTTTGGTTGTCACAAGTAACAAAACCCAATAAAATTTATAACCGAAGTATTTAAACATTGGGTCGTCTTCTCAAGGAATTGCAGGGAGGTATGATTTATTATTGGTTATGTAAAAAGATATGTTTTTGGGTTTTCTAAAATAAGGAACAAGTAATTTAAATGACAAGAAAAATAAATTAATAATAATAAAATCTCTTGGTAAGGTATGAGAAATTGAAGTCCTATCCTAGTTATCCTTATCAATTGTAATGAGAATTGGATTTTGCTCCCTTTTTTGTTAACCTCTAACTATGAAGGTAAGTTAAGTGGATGAATCAATTTGATTCCTCAGGTGCTAGTCAATTCCTAAGAAACGACTAGAGTTATTGGAATTCAAATCAATCAGCAAAGAATTCCAATTTTCAATCAACAAGGAGTTTGATAACTCAAGTGTCTCCAATTTATTAATTCATCAATTAAAACTAAGAATATAAAAAGCTAAATAAAAATCATAAATCTGAAATACCTCAAATTGCATGATTAAAAGAAATCAAATCTAACATGGAAAGTCATAAATTAAATTGGAAAAATAAATAAAAGGAACATTGAACCTGTAATTGAGAAATAACCATAAACTGAGAGGAATCCTAATTCTAAAAATCTAAATCCTAAATTCTAAGAGAGAGGAGAGAGCCTCTCTCTATCTAAAACTACATCTAAATCCTAATAATTGTGTATTATTAAAGCTTGATTTTGTCCTCTGATGAATGGATGCATTCCCTCATTTTATAGCCTCTAATCTGTGTTTTCTGGGTCGAGAACTGGGTCAGAAACAGCCCAGAAATTGCTGGGGGCGAAATCTGCCACGCTGATTTTCGTCACTGCGACGCGTCCGCGTGGAGCACGCGTTTGCGTTGCCTAGCTGTACGGCCACTATGGCAAATTATACATCAAATCGAAGCCCCAGACGTTAGCTTTCCAACGCAACTTGAACCGCATCAATTTGACCTTTGTAGCTCAAGTTATGACCGTTTGAGTGCGAAGAGGTCAGGCTGGACAACTTAGCAATTTCTTCAACTTCTTGTATTCCTTCTATTTTTGTATGCTTCCTTTCCATCCTCTAAGTCATTCCTGCCCTGTAATCTCTGAAATCACTTAACGCACATATCAAGGCATCGAATGGTAATAAGAGAGGATTAATATTAGCAAATATAAGGCTAAAGAAGCATGGTTTCAATCATAGCACAAAATCAGGAAGGAAAAAGTAAAACCATGCAAATTGTATGAATAAATGTATGAAAGATTGATAAAATCTACTCAATTGAGCACAAGATAATCCATAAAATAGTAGTTTATCAACCTCCCCACACTTAAACAATAGCATGTCTTCATGCTAAGGGAGTGAAGAGGGATGATAGAATGTATGAAATGCAACCTATCTATTTGAATGCAACTACATGCTAAGATGTTTCTATCTACTTGGTTAAAAGTAAATAAGCTCTTCAAGACAAACATAAATAAGATTTCAGTAATTGAAATTATAAAATAAAAGACAAGTAAACTTGTAAGAAGATAGCTCATGAAAGCAGAGAACATAGAATTAAGCATTGAACCCTCACTGGTAGTGTATATGCACTCTAATCACTCATGTGTATAGGGTAATTCACTCTACTCTTCTCTAATCATGCTTTCTAAACTTTGTTCTTCATCTTACCAATCAACAGGTATTTAATGTACCAATACAAACATCATGAGGTCTTTTCAAGGTTGTAATGGGGCTAAGGTAAGGGTGAGGGTATATATATGACTAAGTGAGCTATAAATTGAATCTTTAATTAACCTAAGCTTTCACCTAACATACATATACTCTATATAATTCTAATTCATGCCTAGCTACCCAAAATTCCCACTTTTGCATCACATACTCATGTATCAACTTTTCTCTAATTTTATCACATATGCATTGATTTTTCATTAACTTAACATTGGGGTAATTTTGTCCCCTTATTTATTTATTTATATTGTAATATTTTTTTTTTGGATTTTTTTTAATAGAAAAATAAACATAACTTATCAATGCACATGGATTTTTAATTTTTCTGGTCCCACATGAGTAGGTACCCAAATTCCCAATATTTTATCAAAGTAAAAACATAACACATTCCCTTATTAACACATGTTCCCACAGTTTCCCCACACTTAATTGTTACACAATCCCTATCTTAAGCTAACGAAAGATTCAATTAGGATATTTAATTGTTTTTCTGCTTAAGGCTAGTGATATGGTTATAGAACATAATAAATAGGGATAACAAGGCTCAAGGTGGCTAACAAGGGTGATGTAAAAGGTAGGCTTATTTGGGATAAGTGAGCTAATAACAAATAATGACCTCAATCATATGCAAGCATGTAAATACACTAAATAGTGGACATATAGAATGGAACAAAGCAAAGATTGCAATCATAGAGAAGAAAACACACAAGAATAAAAATTTATGGTTAAATAATATAACCATGTAATTAAGCTCAAGTCATACAGGTTGTATGTTTCTAGCTTTAAACTATGTTCCAATTACAACTTCCAACAAGTTTAACAGAAAATTTTTCAATTTAAATTAGTGTAATACTATAAAAATTTCTTGAAAAAGAAAATATTACTTCAACCAAGTAGTAACTAAATGCATAAAATCAAACAAACATGCAATCAAATATGCAAATGCAACAATGAACAAACAAAGAAAATAGAATATTAGTGTTGAAAAGAAGGTAACTAACCCATAGAGATTGGTATCGACCTCCCCACACTTAAAGGTTGCACCGTCCTCGGTGCATGCTATGATGTGCAAGTGGAAGGGTTGCTTCAACTAATGCTTTTCTCTAAAGATTGTGCTGATGGAACTGTTTGTCTCCCCATTTAGAAGCTTTTCCTTTCTCTTTCTCGGTGGCCAGCCTGAAAGTAGAGGAAAAGAAGAAAAGTAACCCAGAAAAAAGATAAAAAACAAATAAAATATGGCTGGGTTAATGCCAAATAATGAGGATCACAATTACATGGTAGCTACAACATGCAATTGAGAAAACAATGGAAGCAAATGGCATATCAATGTTGCAAAAACTTTGCAACAAAGGGGAAGAGTAGGTAATGAAAGACAGTATAAAATATTACCCAACAGTGTAAAGCAAGTCCCTAAACACCAAAATAATTCAAGAAAAGGTGTAACAATTGAATAAGAAAATTTAACACCAATGGTAAAATAATAAATTTAGAAAAGAAAATAAAAATATGCACAAAATTAAAATGCAATGGATGAAAGAATGTAAATATAATGAGGAAAGAAAAATGAGAAGGAAGAAGAAAGAAATAAAAAGGGGGAGGGAAAAATTAGGATTGGGGAAGAAAAGATAAGATAGTTGGCGCTGATCTGGATAGGCTTTGCGGCGCAGTCAACGCGGACGCGTGAGTGACGCGGTCGCGTGGTGGGCAATAAGTTCAGGTGACGTAGACGCGTGGGTCACGTGATCTCGTGACTCGATTTCTATGAATGGCGTAAGAGCAGCTGCGCGTTTGTGCAACTCTCTGTTTCAAACCCATTTTGCCAAATTTTAGGGTGACGCGATCGCGTGGTTGACGCGATCGCGTGAATGGCCATGTTTGGAGGACGACGCGGCTGTGTGGGTGACGCCGTCGCGTGATAGGACTGTTGCTTCTAGCATCATTCCAGCCACACTCTATCATAACTTGCTGCCATACACCTCTTTTACGTCGATTTTTAGGGGCACGCGTTTGCGTGGGTGACGCAGACGCGTGGGAGGCTTATTTTCCAAATGACGCGGGAGTGACGCGGACACGTGGGAATGTTTGTGCCTAAGGCACACCTCCAGCCATGCTTTCGCATGACTCTCTGTCCAATTCTCTTTTCTTCAAAATGCACTGGTGACGCGGACGCGTCAGCGAGGCTTACGCGTCGCGTGCGTGCTTTTTTTTTATGCAATATGTAGATGCAAATGCAGTGCTGATATGGATGTTATGAATAATTCCAGGTTCAATAAAATGGAATAAAATAAAACTTAAAAACAAACAGAACGAAATAAAATTAAAATTTAAAAGGAACGCTCATACCATGGTGGGTTGTCTCCCACCTAGCACTTTTAGTTAAAATCCTTAAGTTGGACATTTGGTGAGCTCCTTGTCATGGTGGCTTGTGCTTGAACTCGTCTTGAAACTTCCATCAATGCTTGGACTTCCAATAAGCTCTATCAATATCAAGTAAATTTCTCAAGCTTTGATGGAGTTCTTCACAAGCTTTGAGCTCCCAAATTTGATCCTCATATATTCCTGGATCCCAAGTCTTGATTCTACACCCGTCTTCAAGTTGATGATCATGATTCCATTCGGGTGGTAAGCAATCTGAATTCTCACTAAAGCGGCCAAACAACTTCATAGACCCATTCAGTTGAGCTTTACACCAACCTTTGCATTTAAACTTTTAGCTTTCCACCATATTGAACATGAATGTTGTATTGGATGGTAATGACTTTGGGGGAAAGGTTTCTAACAACTTTGGGAAGGTGATTTCAAGCTCCATTCCCTTGTGCTCTCCTTTGGCAACTTCCACCTCTTTGCAAGCTTCTTCAAGTTCAACCTCTTCCTCTTGGTAGCTTTCTTTCAAATCAATCTCTTCTTCATTACTCACCAAGGGCATGGGAGGTTGTTCTTCTTCTTCTTTAATCTCCATCTCTTGATCAACCTCTTCAAAGTCTTTAGCCATGATATGCCTTGGAGGTTGTACACCCTCTTCAACATCAAATTCATACGTCTTGGAAGGAGGTTCTATGACTGGACTTTCCCATGGAAGTTCTGCATCTCTTAAGTCTTCAACTACTTTTTTCTCTTCAATAATTACTGCTTTGTCCAGTTGTTTTAGTACAAAATTGTACTCATTCTTGATGATTTTCTTTCCATGATAACTCCTTTCAACTACTCCTTCATCTTCGAGGGTCTCTCCTATCTCCACATTTTGGGCTTTCTCTTGCTTTGAGACAAAATTAGACTCCTCCTTGATGTCTTTCTTCACTAATTTTTTAATCATTCCTTCGACTTCAAGGGTCTCCACTGCCTTCATCTGTAGGGCTGCCTTTAGCTTCTTATGAAGTATGGATTCGCGAAGATGATTCCTTCTTTCTTGTTCCATATCAATAGCATAATTGGGATCATCTTACTCTTGGATTCATGGATGTGGGTGCTCTTCTATGGAGGGTGGTGATAGGATGGGAAGATTATTATGTGGTTGAAAAGGAAGCACACTGAAGCTTGAGGGTTGAATATTGGAGGTAGAGGGTTGGTCCATGCGGGATATAAGATTTTGGAGTGTAGAGGTGAGATCAATGATATTAGAGATGAGTGTGTTGTTATCCAATGGAGGTTGGGGTGGATAGGAGGGTTCATTTGTTGGGAGAAAGGGCTCATAATACGGAGGTGGTTCTTCTTGATAAGGATTTGGAGATGGTGAATATTGAGGTGGTGGTTCTAGGTGTGGTTCATGTGGTAGTTGGTGTGGTGAATGTGGGTTAGGGTCATATGGGGGTGTTTGGTGGTAAGGTGCTTGTGAGTATGGTGGTCTGGAGTTGTGTTGAGGAGGTGGTTCATAAGCATATGGTGGAACTTGTTGGTTATAGCGCTTTGGAGGGGGTTGTTGCCAAGAGGGTTGATCAAATCCTTGTAGCTCCTCCCATCTTTGATTTTTCCAACCTTGATGCCTATTCTCATTATAGTTTCCATCCCTTACAACAACATTGGAACCAAACTTGAAACCAGAGGGGTGAGAATTCATAGTAGCTAATAAAAATTAAAAACAAAAACAAATAAACAAGCAAAAGAAAATAAAATAAAATAAAATAAATAAGAGAAAAGGTTTGAAAAAGATAAGATAAATTAGGTAAGAGAAGATAAATTTTTAATTTAAAAGGTTTTGAAATTTAATTTTTTTTAATTTGAAAATTAAATTTTGAATTTTAAATTTTGAAATTTAAATTTTAAAGTTTGAAATTTGAAATTTTAAATTCGAATTTTAAATTTTGAAATTTAAATTTTGAAAAAGTCAATAATATAAGATAAAGATTTGAAAAAGATTTAAATTTTGAAAAGGTTTGATTTTTAAATTTTTAAATTTAAATTTTGAATTTTGAATTTTGAATTTTGGAATTTAATTGAAATTTGAAATTTGAATTTGAAATAAGATAAGATAAGATTTTGAAAAAGATTTGAATTTTGAAATTTAAAACTAAGATAAGATAAGATAAAAATTTTAAAATAAAAATCTAAATTTTTTTTTCGAAAAAATCAATTTAAAAGTAAATATTTACAATAACCAATAATAAGGCACACATTTGCAATTTCCCAGCAACGACGCCATTAAGAACGAAACTCTCGCGCGATCTAGAATTTTCACAAATAAATGCGCGTTGTAAGTGTAGCTTCTAGACCGACAGAATTCCTTTCTTACAAAAGTTTGGTTGTCACAGGTAACAAAACCCAATAAAATTTATAACCGAAGTATTTAAACCTCAGGTCGTCTTCTCAAGGAATTGCAGGGAGGTATGATTTATTATTGGTTATGTAAAAAGATATGTTTTTGGGTTTTTTAAAATAAGGAACAAGTAATTTAAATGACAAAAAAAATAAATTAATAATAATAAAATCTCTTGGCAAGGTATGAGAAATTGAAGTCCTATCCTAGTTATCGTTATCAATTGTGATGAGAATTGGATTCTGCTCCCATTTTGTTAACCTCTAACTATGAAGGTAAGTTAAGTGGATGAATCAATTTGATTCCTCAGGTCCTAGTCAATTCCTAAGAAAAGACTAGAGTTATTGGAATTCAAATCAATCAGCAAAGAATTCCAATTTTCAATCAACAAGGAGTTTGATAACTCAAGTATCTCCAATTTATCAATTCATCAATTAAAACCAAGAATATTAAAAGCTAAATAAAAGTCATAAATTTGAAATACCTCAAATTGCATTAATAAAAGAAATCAAATCTAACATGGAAATTCATAAATTAAATTGGGAAAATAAATAAAAGGAACATTGAACCTGTAATTGAAAAATAACCATAAACTGAGAAGAATCCTAATTCTAAAAATCTAAATCCTAAATCCTAAGAGAGAGGAGAGAGCCTCTCTCTCTCTAAAACTATATCTAAATCCTAATAATTGTGTATTATTAAAGCTTGATTTTGTACTCTGATGAATGGATGCATTTCCCCACTTTATAGCCTCTAATCTGTGTTTTCTGGGCTGAGAACTGGGCCAGAAACTCCCCAGAAATCACTGGGGGCAAAATCTACCATGTTGATTTTCGTCACTGTGATGCATCCGCATGGAGCACGCGTTTACGTTGCCTAGCTGTATGGCCACTATGTAGCTCCAGACGTTAGCTTTCCAATGCAACTGGAACCGCATCAATTGGACCTCTGTAGCTCAAGTTATGACCGTTTGAGTGCGAAGAGGTCAGGCTGGACAGCTTAGCAATTTCTTCAACTTCTTGTATTCCTTCCATTTTTATATGCTTCCTTTCCATCCTCTAAGTCATTCCTGCCCTGTAATCTCTGAAATCACTTAACGCACATATCAAGGCATCAAATGGTAATAAGAGAGGATTAATAAATATAAGGCCAAAGAAGCATGGTTTCAATCATAGCACAAAATCAGGAAGGAAAAAGTAAAACCATGCGAATTGTATGAATAAATGTATGAAAGATTGATAAAATCCACTCAATTGATCACAAGATAAACCATAAAATAGTGGTTTATCACCTCTACTTGTCATACCTTCTAAGCCTAGTTATTTTTTTTTTTCATGACATATTTTCTTTCCAGTTCATTCAAGGTTCTACACTTAGTTTTTGAACAGTCCCACTTGGTCTTAGTCTCGTTTGTTCTTGTTTTTATAACACTCACAACAACTCTTATGGAAACAAACTATGCTTTGATTGATGTTGATGAAACTTGAAATAACATTGCATTTTCTTTCTTGTATTTCAAAGGACTCATAAAAGACTTCAGGGCATATATAAAAAACTAAGCATTAAACATAAACTATCCTAGCATTGCAACTTATTCTCAAACAGAAATTAAAACATAAAAAAACTAAACAGAAATTAAAAAATTTGAGAGTGTCAACCATGGAACTCAACAACCTTGAGCAGCTTCAGTTCATTGGCCCCTTTCCTTTGTCTTTCTTTTTGGAAGGGGAGGACTCATCATCATCCTTTTTGGAGGATCCCTCTTGTGCCTTTGTGTCTTTGGACTTCCAGAATCCTAGCCTCCTCATGTAATTTCTTTCATCCTCCTTGTGTTTGGCCAGAATTTCCTCTTGTCTTGCACTCAACTCCTCCATTCCTTGCATGAATGTTGGGTATCCAGGGTTTAAGGCAGCCACAACATTACACAAGTGATTCAGCTTCGCTTGTGTGTTGATTTCATATTGTCTCCTTGAAATAGTTCTGGCATCATAAAGATTTCTGAACTCAGCAAGGTTCCTTCCTCATGTGCTCCAAACTCCCTTGGAGTTGTTATATGTTCTGATTTACTTGGTCCCATTGTTGTTGTTCTTTGAGTTGGTTGACATCTTCTCTCAGATGATGTATATCTCCTTTTACTTGGTGTATGTCTCTTTGCAATTGCTCCCAGTTGAAACCTTAAGGAAATTGTTGATATTGTTGGTATGGTGGTGGTTGAAGTGCTAGGTAATGTGGTTGCTCTTCTTCTTATTGTGGCTGCCCTTGTGGCACATGAGCATGCCCTCTATGCTTCCTTCTTCTCTCAAGTGGGTTGACAGCTACCACTTTGGCCATCTTCTTGGCAGTTATGGGCTTGTTCTGTTCTACCAGCACCTCATCAATAATCTTCTCAACCCCTGCTTCATCACATAGCCTTTGGATAATGCTGGGGAAGGCCAAACTTGTGCTATCCTTGGTGCTTTTCAGCACCCTGTTGATGTTGTTGGCAATCATCTCCCCAACATTCACATTTTCCCCTTTCATGATGCTGTATATGAGTACAGCCCTTTCTACTGTCACCTCAGAAGTGTTGGAAGTAGGATTGAGAGATATTCTCACAAAATCTAGCCACCCTCTAGCTTGGGGGCTCAAATCTCTTCTCCTCAGCTGGTTGGGTCTCCCATCTTTGTCATTTATCTATTGCACATTCAACACACAAATCTCATTGAGGATTTCATCAAATCCTGGATCTTCTTGCTTCATTCTTTCTTCATAGCTCCGAGTGGAGCTTGTTTGCTTCAACAGTAACATCCTATCTATGTTAGAGGGGCTGTAGTCAATGGATTTCCCCCTAACATAGCTAAGATAGCCATAGGGTTGCCCTAACTGAGGCACAGAATTGGCGTAGAATTCTCTCACCAAGCTTTCCACTACTTTCCTTGGTGGGTTGCATAAGAGTGGCCATCTTCTGTTATTGATCTCCCTGTTGATCTCAGGGTGCTTGTTCCTCCCCAGTTGAAAGCCAACCTCTGGAATGATTTGCCTCTCACTTACCCAACCATAAAATTGGTTTTGGTTGAATGATGAGAAGAACTTGTATTCATTGTGACTTGAGGATCCTGAGGTTGGCTCCTTAGTCTTCCTCTTCTTTGATGATGCGGCTCTTGGTGGTGCTATTAGGATGAAGAAAAGGTGTTTGAAGGGTTAAAAAAAGTTGAAGAAAGTTGCAAGAGAGCAAGCAAAACACACTTTTGCCCCAACACCAAACTTAGGAATTGATTGTCCCTAATCAAGAAAAGGAGAAAGGTAAAGAAAAGAGGAAGGAGATGAGAAGAAAGAAGGAATTGTGTGGGTTTTTTTTTGTGTGTGAAGTTGGGGTTTGAAGTGGGAGGAGAGGTGGGAAAAGTAAGGGGTTTCTAAAGGGGTGGAAAGTGTTGTCTGAATGGTGGGAAGTGAAAGCAATTCAATATTTTCCCACTTGAGGAGTGGCGCCTAGCGTTGGAAGAGGCATCAATCCTTATCCCTCTTTGCTTTCTGCATGTGTTGAGTTCCAAAGTACAAGTACACTTTGACTTCTTGCTTTGTGAGCTATCAATCATGTGGGCCTCATTCTCTCTCCTGAAAATAAAACCGAAACCCCATCAGTAATGACAAAAGAATCCTTCACATTTCTTTTAATTTGAGCAAATGAAGTTGCAATTGATGAGTTTCCCTTGGGACACCAAACTTAATCCCATTTCATCTAATAAATTGGGTTCATCATTGGGTTTTTAATGTGTTCATAAGGGTGAATTAACTTTAATCCTTTCATATTCCTTTGCTTCTAACCCCTTCCGAGCACATTTAAAACCAACTTTCATGCATTTACCAATTTATTAAATGCTTTCAAATTGAATGGTATTGGGCTTGCTAGGTGATCTTCGTATGGTGGTGGCCACACCAAACTTAATCTCTGGGCTTACTTCCCAAAATTTAATTTGTTCAAATGGTTGTAAGCTTAGATTAAGTGGGTTGGTGGCCACACCAAACTTAGCTTTTTAGCTAGTTCTTAGCCCAATTACCCATCACCAATAATTTTATTCATCAAATTGCACTTTCAGAGAAAATAGAAAATAAATTAAAGATCTTCTAACTACCAAAACTGATATTTAAACTTCCTAATCTACCACCTACAATCTACCTTTAGAAAGTAATGAAGCAACAATATTAAACTGAGACTTAAACTACCTAAGTTGACAATTTTAAGCTACTTCTAAGAAAGCAGTAAATCAAAAGGATATAAAGTGTTGGGGTGCCTCCCAACTAGCGCTTCTTTAGCGTCATTAGCTTGACGTTCTTCCTTCTTTAGCTGAGATGGTAACTCACTCTCTTCTCATCCAATGAGTCTCCCAAGTAATGCTTGACTCTATGGCCATTCACAGTGAATGTTCTTTGTGTTTTGTCTTCCATGAGCTCTACTTGGTCATAGGGAAACACTTTGAGGATGGTGAAGTGTCCAGAGCATCGAGACTTAAGCTTCCCTGGGTAGAACTTGTGTCTTGAATTGTACAACAGCACTTTCTGACCTTCTGTGAACTCCCTCCTTGCTATCTTTTGATCATGCCACCTCTTTGTGTTTTCCTTCTAAATATTTGCATTCTCAAAAGCTTGATTTTGTAATTCCTTCCGTTCATTGAGTTGCATTAGCCTCCTTTCTCTAGCAGGTTGATCATCAAAATTCAGCATTTTTAGAGCCCAGAATGCTCTATGTTCAAGCTCAACTGGTAAGTGACAAGCCTTATCAAACACCAATTAACATGGAGACATCCCAATAAGTGTTTTCAAGGCTGTCCTGTAGGCCCATAAGGCATCATCCAGCTTCTTAGACCAATCCTTTCTTGAGCTTCCAACAGTTATTTCTAGAATTCTTTTGAGCTCCCTGTTTGAAATCTCAGCTTGCCTATTGGTCTGTGGATGGTATGGAGTTGCTACTTTGTGTTTTAGTCCATATTGAACGAGGAGTGTTTCAAGTTTCCTATTGCAGAAATGTGTCCCTCCATCACTAACAAGGGCTCTAGGAACTCCAAATCTGCTAAAGATATTCCTCCTCAAGAAGCTTATCACAAACTTGTTGTTATTTGTTGCTGTGGCTATGGTTTCTACCTACTTTGACACATAATCTACATCCACCAATATATAATTATTTGAGTAGGAGGATGGGAAAAGTCCCATAAAATCAATTCCCCACACATCAAATAATTCTAATTCCATTATAATCCTCGGTGGCATCTCATTTTTCTTGGGTAGATTGGTAGCCCTTTGGCATTCATCACACCTTGATACCAATTCCTTTGCATCCTTGAACATGAGACATGAGATTGACAAAGTACTTCTTGCCCTTTTTCATGGGAAATACACCTTCTCAAGATCCCATCAGCATATTTTTTGAACAAATAGGGCTCATCCTGAATGTAGTATTTAGCATCTTTGATTAGCTTTCTCCTCATGTGTTTGTTGATGTTTGCTGGTAGCACTCCAATAACCTTGAAATTGGCTATGTCTGCAAACCAAGGGGCTTCTTGGATCATCATCAACTGCTCATCAGGAAAGCTCTCATTCACTGCAAATCGGTATGCCTCATCTTCTTTTTGTGGGATCCTTGAAAGGTGGCCAGCCACTTTGTTCTCTGCTCTACTCCTATCTTTAATTTCAATGTCAAACTCTTGGAGTAGTAGGATCCACCTTATTAGTTTGGGCTTGGACTCTTGTTTGGTAAGCAAATATTTGAGTGCTGCATGATTAGTGAATACAATTACTTTAGACCCAATAAGATATGATCTAAACTTATCAAAAGCAAAGACAATGGCAAGTAATTCCTTCTCTGTAGTGGTATAGTTCCTTTGATTCTCATTAATGACTTTACTGGCACCAATTTGTCCCTCCTCTGTCCCAAGACAGTACCAACAGCAAGGTCAGATGCATCACACATCAATTCAAAGGGTAGATCCCACCAATTTGTCCCTCCTCTGTCCCTCCTCTTTGTAGCTTCTTTTTCTTGATTACTCTGACTTAGGAATGCTTTTTCTACAACTTTACCACTTCTAAGTGTGATGGCTTTGCATTCCCCTCTTGGGTTGGCCATGGTATCACTGGAAAATGTATGTTTGGAAATTGGAATCTGCTTAGATAAGCGTGCTAATTGTGCTTCCAACTTTGAAATTGCTGCGCCTTGATTCCTTATGTTTGATCTGCACTCTTCTTGGTTGGCATCCATCTTTCTTTCAGCTTGAATTTGTCTCTCCAAAACATTGGAAATGGCTCGTGTTAGCTGTGATGATATCTGTGCTATTACGGCCTCCACTATTTCAAAATTGCTCTTGATTTCACATGGTTGCATGGTTGAGGTTGATGTTTCTTGGTGGTGGTTATTGTGTGTTTGTTGGGTGGAGTGATATGATGTATTTTATGAATTGTGGTAAAGTCTGTTGTTGCCTGATTGATGGTTGGGGTTATGGTTGTTGTATTGGTTAGATTGGTATGGTTTGTTATGGTCTTGGTTGTGGCTTTGTTGGTTTCCCCACCCAAAGTTTGGGTGGTTCTTCCAACCTGGGTTATATGTCTTGGAGTTTGGGTCATATGGTGGTCTAGAAGAATTGTTTGCATAATTTGCCTGCTCCCATTCACTTTCAACTTCTGGGGCATCTTCTTCTTGTGGTGGTGCTTGAGCTTGGACAGCTGAGACTTGGCTAGTCTTCATCTTCTTTGATAGAGCTGCTAGTTGTGCTGCAATCATCTTGTTTTGTGCTAACAAAGAATCCATAGAATTTAGCTCCAGCACTCCTTTCTTCTGAGATCTTTCTGAAGCATAGAAGTATTCATTATCAGCTACAGTCTTTATAACATCTATGGCTTCTTCAATGGTTTTCTTCTTATTGAGTGAACACCCTGAAGAATAGTCCACAGCTTTCTTTGCCTCATATGATAGTCCTTCATAAAAGATGTGAAGTTCAACCCCTTCATAAAGGAGGGCACTTCCTTGTCAAGTCTTTGAACCTCTTCCAGGCCTCATAAAGTGTTTCACCATCTTATTATCTGAAGGTCTGCACCTCAGCTCTCAGTCTATTAACTCCCTATGGAGGGTAGAATCTTGCTAGAAATTTGTTTACAACTTCATCCTAAGTTGTTAGGCTCTCCTTGGGGAATGCTTTCAACAACTTTGCTACCTTATCTCTGAGTGAGAAAGGGAACAAAAATAGCTTGTAGGTGTCAGAGTGTACACCATTGGACTATACAGTGTCACAAATTCTCAAGAATGTAATGAGATGTTGGTTTGGGTCCTCCTGGGCTCCCCCTCCATATGAACAATTATTCTGGATAAGTGTATTGAGTTGAGGTTTTAACTCAAAGTTGTTAGCATGGATTGTTGGTTTGAGAATGCTGCTGCCACAGTTTCCTGGATTTGGGTTGATGTAGGAGCCTAAAACTCTCCTTTCTTGCCCAATATGATGGTCAGCATCTACTCCAACATGGTTTTGCACTTCTTCTTCCATAGTAGCTTCCAGATCTTCCTCCACTACTTCCTCTCTAACTATACCTTTGCCTCTTGCTTTCCTTCTTAATCTAAGGAAGGTCCTCTCAAGTTCACTATCGAAGGAGGATGAAGTTTCTCCCCTTCTACCTGTCATACATTCAACAAACAGCAAGCAGAGAACAAGTGAAGAAATCACTCTTGTTAAGATTAGTGGTTAGCTTGGTTGATGTAATTAATCAAACAGTTAGAATAATGGAAATATGAATAATGAATAACTAAAATGATTCAAAATAAAAATAAAACAGAACAAAACAGAAGGAAAATTAAAGAACTGGAAAAGAAATAACAAGCTAATTAAAATGCTTAATCTAGCTCTCCAATCAATTTAATCGTTGTCAAATTCAAACTAATCCCCAGCAACGGCGCCATAAAACTTGATGACCGGAATTCACTCCCCATGTAAAAATGCTGAATCAATTCTTTTGGCAAGTGCACCAAATTTATCGTCAAGTAAGAACCCACAGTGGAGTGGGATCGTATCCACAGAGATTGGTAGATTTGAGCAATTTTAATTAATTGGTGAATTAGTTAAGCTGAACATTAGAGAGTGTGTTTGCAGAATTGTAAATGGGCAGAATTATAAATGACTCAAAAGTAAAAAAAAGCAGTAAGGTGCAGAAATAGAAATGGCAATAATGTAAAGTGCAGAAACTTAAATGACTTAATTGTAAATGGGAATGGGGATTGACAGAATGTAAAGAAAGCTATAAAGAAAGTGGAAGATAAGAATAGGGGAATTCATTGAGATCAGGAGATGTTGTTCTCTTTGGATTAAATCTAGTTTATCTCATCTTCAATCATGCAACTCATTGACCTCTTGGTAATCATGATTGATTGAGCCCCAATCCCTTGGTGACTCAATTTCTCATATCTTGATCAATAGCCAATTCCTTGGTCTAATTGCTCATGAAGAGAGATATGCTTGGTCCCTGATTATACCACACATCATCATAGGTCCAAGTAGAGGGAGGATTATATGTCACCTTATCCAAACACCAAAATCCAGATCCTACTCAAGTGTGAGAAGGGGTTTCTAGCATGGTTTCATGTTTCCTTTTCAAAGATTCCAATGAAACCCAATTGCATTCAATCTCTTTTCCAAGATAATTGAATGCTAAGAATGAAGAACGAAATTCCTTCTAGCAAATCAAAGAGAATATGAAGAGAAGAAGAAATTTACTATCATTAATCCATCAAGTACAATAGAGCTCCCTCTCTCAATGAGAGGGAATTTAGCTACTCACAGCTCAGAAAAAAGTACAAGAGATGGAAGAGATAATGAAGTAAAAAGTAAATCTAATTAAAACTCTACTCAACAACTAATAGCTCAACTGCTTAACCCCCTTCTCAGTACTTTCAGGGGTTATTTATACTACTCCTAACACCAGAATAAAGAAAATACAAAAGACAAAAGAAAAATACAATTTAGAGGGAAAAGAAACTCAATAAACGTGACCTTCCAGGCTGGCGTTTGGTTGGCGTTCAAGTGGCGTGCCACGCCTTAGCCTCCAATTTGGCTTGGCACGCCACGCCAAGCTCTTCAAGTGGCACGTTCCATGTGTTGATGTCCCTGGCGTGCCACGCCTTCGAGCACAAGTGGCATGATGGGTTGGAAACGGATTCCAACACCTAAACTCACCGGCAAGTGTACCGGGTCGCATCAAGTAATAATAACTCACATGAGTGAGGTTGATCCCACAGGGATTGAAGGATTGAGCAATTTTAGTTAGGTGGTTGAATTAGTCAAGTGAACAAGAGTTGATTTGAGTGATTTGTATCCAACAGAAGCTAAATTGCATGAAATATAAAGGGAGAGGGATAATTGACAAGAATTTAAAGTGCAGAAGAATTAAAAGAGCAAAATCTTAAAGTGCAAGTAATATAAATTGTAGAAACTTAGATTGCAAGAAACGTAAATAACTGAAACTTAAAGTGCAAGAAATGTAAATGGCTTGAATCATAAAAGGAATTAGGAGCTGGGAGTGCAGAAATTAAATAAGCAGAAGTAAATGACAATTAAAGTAGAAGGTAGATTGAGATGCAGCAAATCTGAACAAGAAAGGAAGAATTGCTTGAGTAACCAAACAGAAAGTGAAATGTAGCTCAATTGCAATAACTAAAAGAAAGTTGAAGATCTCAAGGGTGGAGGAGACTAGAAAACAAGTCTAGATCTCAAGTCTTTCCTTGATCCAACAAGAACAATTGCAAAAGAAGTAGAAGAGTAAATTGCAGAAGAAGTAGAAGATGATAGTAGTAAATAGAATTTGGGTTCAAAACACAGTTTCTAGAATTATGCAGAAAAATAAACAAAGAGATCTCAAGGTGAGATTGAAACAGAATTTCTTCAAATCTCCACCCAAGATCCAAGACAAGAAGTAGAGAGTGCAGAAGCAAGAACAAGGAAGAAGAGAGATCAATTCTCCTTCCCAATTCTCAGAGATCCAAAGTAACAATTCCAAAGGAAAATAAAAATGACAATTCTCCAAAAATGAAGGTTAAAAAAAGTCCTATCTAAATCAAACTAGCTTCTATTTATACACTTCCTATTTTTGGATTTTTAGAATTTGGGTGGGCTTCTAAATTTGGTGAAGGAATGAATTAATTTGGATTTTTAATTGAATTTTCAGCCCATGTGTTGCTCCCAGGATCAAGTTCGGTTCATGGGGAGAGCAGAGTTTTGGTGTTGCATGTGTGTTGCGCACCAAGCCTTTCCTGGCCGTGCCAAATTGCTAGCGCTCGGTTCTTGCAATGAGCTGTGCTTTGGTTCCTTTGGCCTCAAATTTTTGTGCACACAACCCCCCTCCTGGTCCGTGTCAAGTGTGCGTGACATGCTTCATGTGGCAAGGGAAGTAGCGCTCAGCTCTTGGCAAGAGCTGAGCTTGCTCCTTGTCTTTGGTGAGGTCCCAAGCTCAAATCCTTGGGGAAGCATTGCTGGCCCTTTCTCTTTGTGCAACAAAGCGACGCCTCCTCCTTGCTTCCTTGATGTGCATGGTTCGACTCCCAGGGAATGTAAACAAGCCAATTTTGGCTTGTTTTCTTGCAAGGTAGCGCTTCATCCTCCCCCCTTGGCCTTGGGTTCGAGTCTCTTGGCATGCACTAGTAACTCTTTTTCTTTGATTTTTTCTTGAGGCATGCCCGATAAAGCTCTTGGCAAGAGCTGAGCTTTGAAACTTTTCCTTGTTTCCTTTGCTATTGAGTAGCGCTCAGTTCTTGGCAAGAGCTGAGCTTTCCCTTTGCTTTGCCTTTGGCCTTGGAGTAGTGCAACTTGTGAGAGCTCTAGGCTCTTGGCAAGAGCTTTAGGCTTTTGCTCCTTTGCTTTCTTGGCCTTGAATAAGGCTCTTGTGGAGAGCTTTGAGCTCTTGGTAAGAGCTCTATGACTCTTGCTCCATGATGTGCCACGCTTTCCTTGTTTGGCTACGCTTCCTAGGCCACGCTTTCTTGTTTTCTTTTTTTTTTTCACCTACAAATAATCAAAACAACCAATCAAAGTATCACCAAATTCACAAGGTTTAAGATTCATTCAAAAACCAATTAATTTAAGCTTAAACCTTATGACTTTGTGTCAATTAAAGGGTGGTTGATTGATTCAACAAAACCATGCAATTCCACTCCAAATTACTTAATTATAATGCAAGAAAGTGCATAAAACCTAATGAAACAAGTGAAAAATGCTTGAAAAGCTAGCATAAGATGACTTGTCATCACAACACCAAACTTAAAACTTGCTTGTCCCCAAGCAAGCACTAATCTTAAGAGAAAATGAAATGAAACAGAGAAGTGTGCATGTCCTTATTTAGCAGATAGTTGAACTTGGTTCATGGGGTTTTATGCAGACAATGGTAGCTCATTTATTACTTGCTGCTATATAAACAATGTTTCCTCAAAGGTTCACTAAGGTTGCTGCTACAATGCTTTACTTTTTGCTTAATCCCTTGCTAGATTTTCCTTCTTTATTTTGCTTAGAGAGCTTATTACTTATTGAAGGCTTGGTGGCAAATGTTGCAGCAGCCTTTGGCTTAGTTGTGCTCAACATTCCTTCACCACAGGCACATGGCTCACCTTTTTCTTCCTAGGATCATTGATGCCCAGCATCTCTTTGGATAACTAAGTGTTTTGTAGCTAGGTTGCTCTTTATTGTGGACTTTCAGTTGGCAATCCCAAATCAGTTGATCTAAGTGGCCAAGTTTTGAAATACTCCTTAGAACTTACTTGTCCAAGCATATCCTAGAACAAAAACACCACAGGCATGTGTCCTAGGGTCCAAGCTATTGTTGTCTAGCCTTATTGTTTGTTTCTTTGCCAATTCTTGGCTTTTCCCCTTTTTTTTCTTTTTCTTTTTGTTTTGATTCTTTCTCAAGGGACTTTCATTAATTGAAAGATCATAGCAGCAAACTAGCTTAAGCTTCAAAGAACATGTCATTATGCAGGATTTATTTTATGAGCTATCAATTGGATCAAACAAATACCACCACTAACTTTCATCCTAACTTTTGTAACATTGAACATTCACTTTTCTAATTCAAATATCTCTCTTTTATTCAAACAGCAAGGAAACAAAAGAAAATCTAAGATAATGAGGGATGACAATTATTATGCAGATCACTTTCTTTAGAAAAAACTTCCACTTGTAACTAAATGAACACTTTAGCCAGACATAAAGGAATCCCTGAATTAAAACATTTCACCACAACAAGAATCAAGTGTGAATACAACCTGTCGGGTTACAGCTTTTCATTCTTCCTTCTATTGTGTCCCTTTTGAGTCATAATGCAGATTGTCTTCAAATATTGGCTATTTTCCTGCATGATTCTCAAAAGTTGCTTGCTTCTCAAGCCCTTTAGGCAACTGGTTAGTATGCAAGGCTTATTTATGGGCTTTTGAACTTACTTTGGTGTGTGAACACCAAACTTAGTTCCTTGCCAATGTTTCTCATGCAGCAAATTAACCATATGTGAAATCCTTTTTCCTTGCTAAAGGTAATAAAGCTAAAAACTAAAAGACAAACAATGGTTCAATGGTTTATCTGATTGCTTGGAGCTAGCAACTCTTTATGCAGGAGGTGAGAGAGTGTTTTCAAATGAGATTTTTGGTGGAACACCAAACATAAAATCCTTCACTCTCCCTCAAATTGTTTTGGCGTGAAACACCAAACTTAGCTTCTTGCAATATAGATAAAAATAATTAACCTTTTTATTGAAATAGCTATGAAAAGAAAACTACCTCAGGTTGGGTTGCCTCCCAACAAGTGCTTATTTATTGTCACTTGCTTGACATCTTTCATTCTTTGGTCTGTTTAAGTTCTGAACCTCCTTTTCCTTGTTCTATTGACCTCCTAAATACGGCCTTGCTCTATGCCCGTTTGCTGTGAACTGACTTTTTGTTGCTTTATCTAACAGTTCAAGGCTTCCATAAGGGAGCACCTTTGTCACCAGGTAAGGGCCAGTCCATTTGGATTTAAGCTTGCCAGGGAAAATTTTGAGCCTGGAGTTGTATAGGAGTACTTGCTGTCCTGGTTTGAACTCCTTCCTTGAGATCTTCTTGTCATGCCACCTCTTGGCCTTTTTTCTTGTATATGTTAGCATTGTCATAAGCTTCTAGCCTAAACTCATCCAACTCATTTAATTGTAGCAGCCTTTTCTCCCCTACTGCTTGAGAATCAAGGTTGAGAAGTTTAGTGGCCCAAAAAGCTTTACGTTCAAGTTCTACAGGGAGGTGACAAGATTTGCCATATAGCAGCTGAAAAGGGGACTTCCCAATAGGAGTTTTGAATGCTATCCTGTATGCCCAAAGTACAAATTCTAATTTTCTGGCCCAATCTTTCCTGGTTGCTCCCACTGTCTTCTCTAAAATCCTCTTCAATTTTCTATTTGCAAGCTCAGCCTGGCCATTGGTTTGAGGGTGGTATGGTGTAGCTACTTTATGAATCACTCCATATTTGTGAAGGAGTTTCTCCATCTGCTTGTTACAAAAATGACCACCACCATCACTTATAAGTCCCTTAGGTACTCCATATTTAGTGAAAATGTGCTTCTTTAGGAATTGAAGAACAATTTGTACATCACATGTGGTTGTGGCTATTGCTTCCACCCACTTTGAGACATATTCCACAGCTACCAAAATGTATTTGAAGGAGTAAGAAGGAGGGAAGGGCCCCATGAAATCTATGCCCTAAAGATCAAATAGCTCTACCTCAAGAATGAAATTTTGAGGCATTTCATTTCTTCTTGTTAATCCTCCAGTCCTTTGGCCTTCATTACACTGGTGAACAAACTCCCTGGCATCCTTGAAGATGGTTGGCCAGTAAAATCCACTCTGCAGTATTTTACCAGCTGTTCTCTCTGGTCCAAAGTGTCCACCATATGGTGAACCATGACAATGCCATAATATATCTTTCATTTCATTTTCAGGAACACACTTCCTAATCATTCCATCAGAGCATCTCTTGAATAAAAAAGGTATGTCCCACAAGAACCTCCTTGCTTCATTGAGTAGCTTCTTCACTTGTTGCTTGGAGAATTCTTGGGGTATCTTCCTTCCCACTTTGTAATTTGCTATGTCAGCAAACCAAGGTGCTTTTTGAACTTGGAAAAGGTGCTCATCAGGGAAATTCTCATTTACTTGTTGTGGTCTATCCTGATTTGCTTCTTGTGGTACTCTTGATAAATAATCTGCTACTTGATTTTCACTTCCCTTCCTATCTCTCGCTTCAATATCAAATTCCTGTAGCAGCTACACCCACCTAATAAGCCTTGGCTTTGAATCCTGTTTAGACATTAAATACTTGAGAACAGCATGGTCAGTATATACTATAACCTTTGAACCAATCAAGTATTGCCTAAACTTATCAAATGCATATACAATTGCCAAAGGCTCTTTCTTAGTGGTGGTATAGTTTTTATGTGTTTCATTTAACACCTTGCTGGCATAATATATGACATGGTGCAACTTGTCTTTCTTTTGCCCCAGCACAGCACCAATAGCAAGGTCACTTGCATCACACATAAGTTCAAAAGGTAAGTTCCAATCAGGGGGTGTGATAATTGGTGCTATAATGAGTTTTCTCTTTAAAGTTTCAAAGGCATGTTTACAGTTGTCATCAAAGATGAAGGGGGTATCAATCATTAGTAAATTGCTCAATGGTTTTGCTATTTTTAAAAAATCTTTGATGAACCTCCTGTAAAAGCCAGCATGCCCAAGAAAACTCCTTACTGCTTTCACATTAACAGGTATAGGAATTTTTTCAATAATTTCTATTTTAGCTTTATCAACTTCTTTACCTTTGCATGACACTTTATGCCCAAGAACTATCCCTTCAGGAACCATGAAATGGCATTTCTCCCAATTCAATACCAGATTAGTTTCTTGGCATCTTTTCAAAACAAGAGTTAATGATGCAAGCAAGTGTTAAATTAATTGCCAAAGACAGAAAAATCATCCATGCAGACTTCTAAAAATTTTTCCACCATATCAGAAAAAATGGAAAGCATACACCTTTGAAAGATGGCTGGGGGATTGCATAGCCCAAAGGGCATCCTCCTGTAGGCAAAAACTCCAAATGGACATGTGAAGGAAGTCTTCTCTTGATCCTTGGGGTCCACCACTATTTGATTGTACCCAGAGTATCCATCTAGGAAGCAGTAGTAAGCATGGCCTGCCAATCTCTCCAGCATTTGATCAATGAAGGGCAGAGGGAAGTGATCTTTCCTTGTAGCATCATTCAATCTCCTATAGTCTATGCACATTCTCTACCCAGTCACTGTCCTGGTGGGGATCAACTCATTCTTTTCATTGGTGATGACTGTCATTCCTCCCTTTTTCGGTATAACTTGAACGGGGCTCACCCATGAGCTGTCAGAGATAGGAAAAATTATCCCAGCATTCCATATCTTCATAACTTCTTTTTGAACTACCTCCTTCATGGCTGGGTTGAGCCTTCTTTGAGGTTGAACTACAGGCTTTGATTCTTCTTCCAACAGAATTTTATGCATACAAATGGCTGGGCTAATGCCTTTGATATCCTCAATTGTCCAACCCAAGGCTGTTCTGTGAGCTTTCAACACTTCAACCAACCTTGTTTCTTCTTCCATAGTCAAGGAAGAGTTAATGATCACTGGCAAGGCCTCTTCCTCTCCGAGGAATATGTATTTGAGGTGAGGGAGAAGGGGTTTCAACTCCTATCTTGGCTTCTCCTTCTCCTTTTCTTTAATGGAGATTTTTACCACTTCTTCTTCTTGTTCCTCCTCTATTTCTTCTTCCTGTTGCTCAAGGCAAGTGGCTTCTAACATTTCTTCTACCAGACTTTCTATCATATCCACCTTCATGTAGTTCTCTTGCTCAGGAGGATGTTGCATTGATTTAAAGACATTGATGACCATTTTCTCATTGTGCACCCTGAAGATCATCTCTCCCTTCTCTACATCTATAATGGCTCTGGCTGTGGCTAGAAATGGCCTTCCCAAGATGATTGAATTATTTCCTTCCTCTTATGTATCCAAAATTACAAAGTATGCAGGGAAGATAAACTCTCCAACCTTCACTAATAGATTTTCCACAATGCCATTGGGTGTCTTGATTGGTCTATCAGCCATCACCAAAGACATCCTGGTAGGTTTGAGTTCTTCTATGGCAAGCTTTCTCATCATTGATAAAGGCATCAGATTAATACTAGCACCAAGGTCACAGAGAGCTTTGTCTAAGGTCATCTTGCCTATGGTACATGAAACTAAAAAACTCCCTGGATCTTTGAGCTTTGGTGGGATACCCCCTTGAATTACGGCACTACATTCTTCAGTGAGAAGCACTGTTTCCTTCTCTTGCCAACTTCTCTTTTTATTGATAAGCTCCTTCAAAAACTTGGAATATAGGGGCATTTGCTCTAATGCCTCAGCCAGGGGGATGTTGATCTCCAATTTCTTGAAGACTTCAAGGAATTTAGGAAAGTGTTGGTCCTTAGTCTCCTTGTTGAACCTTTGGGGATATGGCAATGGAGGTGTGAAATTCACTCCCTACCTTTGTTCCCTGGTTGGTTCTTCCATTGCTTCCTTCCCCTTTTTTTGAGATTTGTGGCTGTTCTCCCTTTTCTTTGAGCTTCTCTAAAGTTTGCTTGCTTGCTATTACTTCTTTGTTGCTAGCTTCCTCTTTTTCAGCTTGCTTCTTATCATTTTCCTTTGGCTTCTTGGTTGCTCCTTCATCTTTCACCAAGATCTTTCCATTCCTTAGCTGTATAGCTGATGAGCGGATAATTTATACGCTTTTTGGCATTGTTTTTACATAGTTTTTAGTATGATTTAGTTAGTTTTTAGTATATTTTTATTAATTTTTAATTAAAATTCACATTTCTGGACTTTACTATGAGTTTGTGTGTTTTTCTATGATTTCAGGTATTTTCTGGCTGAAATTGAGGGACTTGAGCAAAAATCATATTCAGAGGTTGAAGAAGGACTGCAGATGCTGTTGGATTCTGACCTCCCTACACTCAAAGTGGATTTTCTGGAGCTACAGAACTTCAAATGGCGCGCTCTCAATTGCGTTGGAAAGTAGACATCCAGGGCTTTCCAGAAATATATAATAGTCCATACTTTGATTAAGGATAGACGACGTAAACTGGCGTTGAACGCCAGTTCCATGCTGCATTTCGGAGTCAAACGCCAGAAACAGGTTGCAAAGTGGAGTTAAACGCCAGAAACAGGTTACAAACTGGCGTTCAACTCCAGGAAAGACCTCTACACGTGTAAAGCTCAATGCTCAGCCCAAGCACACACCAAGTAGGCCCCGGAAGTGGATTTCTGCATCATTACTCATTTCTGTAAACCCTAGTAACTAGTTTAGTATAAATAGGACTTTTTACTATCTTTTGATCATCTTTGATTAGTTTTATGCCATCTTAGACTTTTGTGAGGGCTGGCCATTCAGCCATGCCTGAACATTTATCACTTATGTATTTTCAACGGTAGAGTTTTTACACACCATAGATTAAGGTGTGGAGCTCTGCTGTTCATCAAAGATTAATGCAAAGTACTACTATTTTTCTATTCAATTCAAGCTTATTCCTATTCTAAGATATCCATTCGCACACAAAGTTTTTGGTGCCGTTGCCGGGGATTGTTCGAGTTTGGACAACTGACGGTTCATCTTGTTGCTCAGATTAGGTAATTTTATTTTATTTTTAAGCTTTTTATTTCTTATTTTCGAAAATAATATAAAAAATTTTTTTCTTTTTTGTTTTTCCCAAAATAATTTTCGAAAAAAAAAACCAAAAAAATTTATAAAATCATAAAATCAAAAATATTTTTTATGCATCTTTCTAATTTTCTAAAAAAAAAATTATTTTCAAAAGTTTCATGCATTGCATTCTTCATGATCTTCAAGTTGTTCTTGGCCAGTCTTCTTGTTTGATCTTCATATTTTCTTGTTTTATGTCTTTTGTTGTTTTTCATATGCATTTTCAATTTGTTAATGTCTAAAGAATAAAAATTTTTAAGTTAGTCTTGCATGTTTTCTTTTCTTGAAAATTTTTGAAAAATAAGTTCTTGGTGTTCATCTTGACATTCAAAGTGTTCTTGGTGTTCATCTTGACATTCATAGTGTTCTTGCATGCATCACATGTTTTGATCCAAAATTTTCATGCATTGAGTCTTTTTATTATTTTTCTCTTTCATTATTAAAAATTCAAAAATAAAAAAAATTCTTTCTCTTATTTCACTCATAAATTTCGAAAATTTGAGTTGACTTTTTCAAAAATTTTTAAAATCAAGTTGTTTCTTATGAGTCAAATCAAATTTTCAATTTAAAAATTCTATCTTTTTCAAAAATCAAATATTTTTCATTTTTCTTTTATGATTTTCGAAAATTTCAAAAATTATTTTCAAAATCTTTTTCTTATTTTTGTTTCATATTTTCGAAAATCTCACTAACAATTGATGTGATTGATTCAAAAATTTTAAGTTGTTACTTGCCTAGTAAGAAAGGTACAATCTTTAAACTCTAGAATCATATATTTTTAGTTTCTTGTTAGTCAAGTAATTAACTTTGATTTCAAAAATCAAATCTTTTTAAATTTCATTTTCAAATCTGAAATCAGAATAAGTTTCAATGACATCTTTTTCAAAATCAATTTCAAAATCTTTTCTAACTTCTTATCTTTTTAAAAATTGATTTTCAAATCCTTTTCCATCAATCTTATCTTTTTGTTTCAATCATATCTTTTTCAATTTCAATCATATCTTTTTCAAAAACAAATTTCAAATCTTTTTCAATCAATCATATCTTTTTCTTTCAATCATATCTTTTTCAAAACTGTCCAACTAACTCTCTACCTTTAATTTTCGAAAATTCCTTCCCTCTTTTTCAAATTTCTTTTTTTATTATTAACTAATTGTTTTAATTTTAATTTAATTTAATTTCAATTTTAATTTTCGAATTTTAAATTTAAATTTAAAGTATTTTTATTTTATTTTGTTAATTTTTCGAATTCTTCTCTCATCTCTAATCTCCTTCTATTTATTTATTCATCTACTAACACTTCTCTTCCACTCAAAATTTGAACCCCGTCTCCCTCTCTGTGTTCGAGTTTTTCTCTTCTCCTTCTCATATTCTTTTCTTCTTCTACTCACATAAAGGAACCTCTCTCTACTAAGGCAAAGAGGATCCCTATTATTTTCTGTTCTCTTCTTTTTTATATGAGCAGGAACAAGGATAAGAACATTCTTTTTGAAGCTGATCCTGAACCTAAAAGGACTCTGAAGAGGAAGCTAAGGGAAGCTAAAGCACAACTCTCTGGAGAAAATTTGACAGAAATTTTCGAAAAAGAAGGAGACATGGACGAAAATAATAACAATGCAAGGAGGATGCTTGGTGACTTCACTGCACCTAATTCCAATTTACATGGAAGAAGCATCTCAATCCCTGCCATTGGAGCAAACAATTTTGAGCTTAAACCTCAATTAGTTTCTCTGATGCAACAGAATTGCAAGTTTCATGGACTTCTATCTGAAGATCCTTTTCAGTTCTTGACTGAATTCTTGCAGATCTGTGATACTGTTAAGACCAATGGGGTTGATCCCGAGGTCTACAGGCTTATGCTTTTCCCGTTTGCTGTAAGAGACAGAGCTAGAGTATGGTTGGACTCTCAACCTAAAGATAGCCTAAACTCTTGGGATAAGCTGGTCACGGCTTTCTTAGCCAAGTTCTTTCCTCCTCAAAAGCTTAGTAAGCTTATAGTGGATGTTCAAACCTTCAGACAGAAAGAAGGTAAATCCCTCTATGAAGCTTGGGAGAGATACAAGCAACTGACCAAAAAGTGTCCTTCTGACATGCTTTCAGAATGGACCATTCTGGATATATTCTATGATGGTCTATCTGAATTATCAAAGATGTCATTGGACCATTCTACAGGTGGATCCATTCACCTAAAGAAAACGCTTGCAGAAGCTCAAGAACTCATTGACATGGTTGCAAATAACCAGTTCATGTACACTTCTGAAAGGAATCCTATGAATAATGGGATGCCTCAGAAGAAGGGAGTTCTTGAAATTGATACTCTGAATGCCATATTGACTCAGAACAAAATATTGACTCAGAAAGTCAATATGATTTCTCAGAGTCTGAATGGAATGCAAGCTGCATCCAACAGTACTCAAGAGGCATCTTCTTAGGAAGAAGCTTATGATCCTGAGAACCATGGGTGAACCCTATGGAAACTCCTATAATCCCTCATGGAGAAATCACCCAAATCTCTCATGGAAGGATCAACAAAAGCCTCAACAAGGCTTTAATAATGGTGGAAGAAACAGGTTTAGCAATAGCAAGCCTTTTCAATCATCCACTCAGCAAAAGACAGAGAGTTCTGAGCAGACTCTATCTAGCTTGGCAAACATAGTCTCTGATCTATCTAAGGCCACTCTAAGTTTCATGAATGAAATAAGGTCCTCCATTAGAAATCTGGAAGCACAAGTGAGCCAGCTGAGTAAAAGGATCATTGAAACCCCTCCTAGTACTCTCCCAAGCAATACAGAAGAAAACCCAAAGGGAGAGTGCAAGGCCATTGAATTGATCATCATGGCCGAACCTACAATGGAGGGAGAGGACATGAATCCCAGTGAGGAAGACCTCTTGGGATGTCCAGAGATCAATAAGGAGTTTTCCTCTGAGGAACCAAAGGACTCTGAGGCTCATCTGGAGACCATAGAGATTTCATTAAACCTCCTTATGCCATTCATGAGCTCTGATGAAGATTCTTCTTCTGAAGAAAATGAGGATGTTACTGAAGAGCAAGTTGCCAAGTATCTTGGTGCAATCATGAAGCTGAATGCCAAATTATTTGGTAATGAAACTTGGGAAGATGAACCTCCCTTGCTCATCAATGAACTGAGTAATCTGGTGATTTCATAATCCTAGACACTGGAAAGGATGAGGATGAATCCATCATCCTTGGAAGACCCTTCCTAGCCACAGCAAGAGCTGTGATTGATGTGGACAGAGGAGAGTTGGTCCTTCAACTGAATGAGGACTACCTTGGGTTTAAAATTCAAGGATATCCTTCTGTAACCATGGATAGGAAGCATGAAAAGCTTCTCTCACTGCAGAGTCAACCAAAGCCCCCACAGTCAAACTCTAAGTTTGGTGTTGGGAGGCCACAACCAAACTCTAAGTTTAGTGTTGAACCCCCACAACCAAACTCTAAGTTTGGTGTTGGGAGGTTCCAACCTTGCTCTGATTATCTGTGAGGCTCCATGGGAGCTCACTGTCAAGCTATTGACATTAAAGGAGCGCTTGTTGGGAGGCAACCCAATGTTATTTAATCATTTTTTATTATTTTCTCTTTGTTATTTCATGTTTTATTAGGTTGATGATCATGTGGAGTCACAAAAACTACTGAAAAATCAAAAACAGAATGAAAAACAGCATTGAAAATAGCACACTCTGGAGGAAGGGCTTACTAGCGTTTAAACGCCAGTAAGGAGCATCTGGCTTGCGTTTAACGCAAGAACAAAGCATGAAACTGGCGTTAAATGCCAGAAACAAGCAGCAGTCTGGCGTTTAAATGTCAGGATTGCACCAAGAAGAAAGCTGGTGTTAAACGCCAGAAACATGCACCATACTGGCGTTCAACGCCAGAAACATGCTATAGACTGGCGTTGAACGCCCAAAACAAGCAAGGAAGTGGCGTTTAATGCCAGAAACATACTGCAGTCTGGCGTTAAACGCCAGGATTGCATATATAGGGCGTTTTACACGTCTAAAAGGTGCAGGGATGAGAAATCCTCAAACACCTCAGGATCTGTGGACCCCACAGGATTCCCTCAGGATCTGTGGACCCCACAGGATCCCCACCTACTTCTTCTCTCCTCTTCACACCTTTCCATAACTCTCTTCCCCAAATATCCCTCACCAATCAACTCAATCACTCTTCTCAATCACCTCTTCACCAATCACATCCATCCTCTCTTCCCCAAAAACCCCACCTACCTTTAAATTAAAAATAATTTCCCTCCCAAACCCAACCCTAAATGGCCGAACCCTAATCCCATCCCCACTCCTATATAAAACCCTCATTCCCTCTTCATTTTCACACAACAAAACCCTCTCTTCTTCCCCTTGGCCGAAACCATCTCTCTCTCCCTCTCCTCAATTTTTCTTCTTCTTATACTTCTTTCTTTCTTCTTTTTCTCGAGGACGAGCAACCATTTTAAGTTTGGTGTGGTAAAAGCATAGCTTTTTGTTTTTCTATATCCATTCATGGAACCTAAGGCCATAAAAACCTCTAGAAAGAGGAAAGGGAAGGCAATTGCTTCCACCTCTGAGTCATGGAAGATGGAGAGATTCATCTCTAAGGTCCATCAAGACCACTTCTATGAAGTTGTGGCCAAGAAGAAAGTGATCCCTCAGGTTCCTTTCAAACTCAAAAAGAATGAGTATCTGGAGATCCGTCTTGAGATTCAAAGAAGAGGTTGGGAAGTTCTCACTAACCCCATTCAACAAGTCGGGATCCTAATGGTTCAAGAGTTCTATGCAAACGCATGGATCACAAGGAACCATGATCAAAGTGTGAACCCAAATCCAAAACATTGGCTCACTATGGTTTGGGGAAAATACTTAGATTTCAGTCCAGAAAATGTAAGGCTGGCGTTCAACTTGCCAATGATGGAAGAAAACACACGCCCCTACACAAGAAGGGTCAACTTTGATCAAAGGTTGGACCAAGTCTTCATAGACATATGTGAGGAAGGAGCTCAATGGGAAATTGACTCAAGAGGCAAGCCGGTTCAACTAAGAAGGCATGACCTCAAACCATTGGCTAGGGGATGGCTAGAGTTTATTCAATGCTCTACTAGTAACCGGTCTAAAGTTACTATAGACCGGGCCATCATGATCCATAGTATCATGATTGGAGAGGAGGTGGAAGTTCAAGAGATTATACCTCAAGAACTTTACAAGGTAGCTGACAAGTCCTCCACTTGGGCAAGGTTAGCCTTTCCTCACCTCATATGCCACCTCTGCAATTCGGCTGGAATTGACATAAAGGGAGATATCCTCATTGAAGAGGATAAGCCCATTACTAAGAAAAGGATGGAACAAATAAGAGATCATGGACCTTAACATGAGCATGAGGACATTCCTCACCATGAAATCCCTGAGATGCCTCAGGGGATGCACTTTCCTCCACAAAATTATTGGGAACAAATCAACACTTCCCTAGGAGAACTAAGTTCTATCATGGGACAACTAAGGATGGAGCACCAAGAGCACTCCATCATCCTCCATGAAATCAGAGAAGATCAAAGAGCTATGAGGGAGGAGCAACAAAGACAAGGAAGAGACATAGAGGAGCTCAAGAGCACCATTGGTTCTTCAAGAAGAGGAAGACGCCACCCTCACTAAGGTGGACTCATTCCTTAATCTTCTTGTTTATTTATTTTCATGTTTTTCAATTTTTGAGCTTTATGTTTTATTTATGTTTGTGTCTTTACTATATGATCACTAGTGTCTAAGTGTCTATGCCTTAAGGTTATGAATATGAATCCATCACCTCTCTTAAATGAAAACTATTTTAATTACAAAAGAACAAGAAGTACATGGTTTCGAATTCATCCTTGAAACTAGTTTAATTATTTGGATGTGGTGACAATACTTTTTGTTTTCTGAATGAATGCTTGAACAGTGCATATGTCTTTTGAAATTGTTGTTTATGAATGTTAAATGTGTTGGCTCTTGAAGAATAAGGAAAAAGGAGACATGTTATTTGATAATCTGAAAAATCATAAAAATGATTCTTGAAGCAACAAAAAGCAGTGAATACAAAAGCATGCAGAAAAAAAAATGGCGAAAAAAATAGAAAAAAAAAGAAAAAGCAAGCAGAAAAAGCCAAAGGCTCTTTAAACCAAAAGGCAAGAGCAAAAAGCCAATAGCCCTTAAAACCAAAAGGCAAGGGTAATAAAAAGGATCCAAGGCTTTGAGCATCAGTGGATAGGAGGGCCTAAAGGAATAAAATCCTGGCCTAAGCGGCTAAACCAAGCTGTCCCTAACCATGTGCTTGTGGCGTGAAGGTGTCAAGTGAAAACTTGAGACTGAGCGGTTAAAGTCAAGGTCCAAAGCAAAAACAGAGTGTGCTTAAGAACCCTGGACACCTCTAATTGGGGACTTTAGCAAAGCTGAGTGATACGCGGAAAACTTGTCTCGCAACAAATTTCCTTCGGCAAGTGTACCGAATTCGTCGTCAAGTAAAAACTCACAATAGAGTGAGGTCGAATCCCACAGAGATTGATTGGTCAAGCAACTTAAATTAAAGGAATGTTCTAGTTGAGCGAACCAGAATTTGAGTTGAGAATTGCAGAAAATTAAATGGAGGGAAAGTAAATAGCGGAAACAATAAATGCTAGAAATAAAGAGCTGAATGTAAATGGCGGAAAGTAAATTGCAGAATCTTAAATGGGAATGGAGCAATTGCTCATAAAAATAAATGGCAGAAATTAAAGAGAATGGGTAAGATCAGAAATGGGGAGTTCATTGGGCTCAGGAGATGTTGCATTCTCCGGATCAAATTCATTTTCATCTCTTCCTCAATCAATGCATTCATTGATCTCCTTGGCAATTTTAAGTGATCGAATTACAATTCCTTGTAATTCAATCTCTCAAATATTGATTAATAGCCAATTCCTTGGTCAATTGCTCATGAGAAGAGATGAAGTATGGTCACTGATTATACCACATGCATTTCCCAAATCAAGTGTTGGAAGAATTATAGTCACATATCCATCCAAACCCAAATTGGTCCAGCATGAGAAAGCATTTCTAGCATGATCCCTTCATTCCTCTTTCAAGGTTCAGAAGACATCCAAGTATGAATAGCTTCTTTTCCAAGATAACTACCCAATTGGATGAAGATCGAAAGCTTTTTAGTAAAATCAAGAGAAAAGATAGAAGAAGGAGAATGAAAACTAAAATTGATCCATCAAATTACAACAGAGCTCCCTAACCCAATGAAAACTAAAATTCTTCACCTTTTCTTTATAAATCTTGGCATTTTCATAGGCTTGAGATCTAAATTCCTCCATCTCTTGCAGTTGCAGGATCCTCTTTGCACCAGCAGTAATGCTGTCAAAATTTAGTATCTTGAGATCCCAGAGAGCTTTGTGTTCCAGCTCCAGTGGTAAATGACAAGCTTTCCCATACACCAGTTGATATGGGGACATTCCAAGTGGAGTTTTGAATGCTGTTCTGTATGTCCAAAGAGCATCATCCAGCTTCTTTGACCAATCCTTTCTTGATGCACCCACAGTCTTTTCCAGAATCCTCTTTAGCTCTCTGTTGGATATCTCCGTTTGCCCACTTGTTTGGGGATGGTAAGGCGTGGCCACCTTGTATTTTACCCCATATCGTAGGAGAAGAGCTTCTAGTGGTCTGTTACAAAAATGGCTCCCTCCATCACTGATCAGTGCTCGTGGGACTCCAAACCAGCTAAAGATATTCTTCCTGAGGAAGTTCATGACCACCTTGTTATCATTTATTGGGGTTGCAATAGCCTCTACCCACTTGGAAACGTAATCCATTGCTACCAAGATGTACTTGTTTGAATATGAGGTTGGGAATGGTCCCATGAAATCGATTCCCCACACATCAAACAGTTCCAATTCCAAGATGAAATTTTGTGGCATCTCATTTCTTTTGGGCAAGTTTCTAGATCTTTGGCATTCATTACAGCTCTTTACTAGTTCTTTGGCATCCTTGAAAAGGGTGGGCCAAAAGAATTCACTTTGTAACACCTTTGCTGCAGTTTTGTCCCCTCCAAAGTGGCCTCCATAGCATGAGCCGTGGCAATTCCATAGGACCTCTCGTCCTTCTTCTTCTGAAACACATCTTCTAAGGATTCCATTTGAACACTTCTTGAACAGATATGGCTCATCCAAGACAAAGTATTTTGCATCATTCATGAGCTTCCTTTTTTTATGTTTATTGATCTCTGGAGGTAAGGCCCCAGTTGCCTTGAAGTTGGCAATGTCTGCGAACCATGGTGCTTTGTGAACTATCATCAGCTGCTCATCAGGGAAGAGCTCGTTCACACTTGTATCATGTGTTCCACTTTCCTCATGTGGGATTCTGGATAGGTGATCTGCTACCTTGTTCTCTACTCCTTTCTTGTCTCTAATTTCAATATTGAATTCCTGCAACAATAAGATCCATCTTATTAGTCTTGGTTTTGATTCTTGCTTGGCAAACAAGTATTTAAGTGCTGTATGATCTGTGAAAACAATCACTTTAGCACCGATGAGGTACGATCTAAACTTGTCAAATGCAAAAACTATTGCTAGCAACTCCTTTTCAGTAGTGGTATAATTTCTTTGAGTATCATTGAGGACTTTGCTAGCACAGTATATCATATGGACTAAGTTATCTTTCCTCTATCCTAACACTGCCCCAACTGTAAAATCAGATGCATCACACATCAATTCAAATGGTAAGTTCCAATCATGTGGGGAAATGATAGGAGCAGAGGACAACCTTATTTTCAAATTTTCAAATGCTAGCATGCATGATTCATCGAAGATAAATGGTGTATCAGATACAAGGAGATTGCTTAAGCGCTTGGCTATCTTTGAAAAATCTTTAATAAATCTTCTGTAAAAGCCAGCATTCCCTAAAATGCTCCTAATTGCCTTGACATCACTGGGTGGAGGCAGTTTTTCAATAAGTTCCACTTTAGCCCTGTCCACTTCAATGCCTTGGTTAGAAACCTTATGGCCAAGGACTATTCCTCCTGTCACCATAAAGTGACATTTCTCCCAGTTCAAGACCAGATTGGTCTCTTGGCACGTTTTTAATACTAAGGCAAGGTGACTCAGGCAGCTAGTAAAGGAATCTCCGAATACCGAGAAATCATCCATAAAAACTTCGATGAATTTCTCTATCATATCTGAGAAGATAGAAAGCATGCAGCGTTGGAAAGTCGCAGGTGCATTACATAGCCCAAATGGCATGCGCCTGTAGGCAAACACTCCATATGGACAAGTAAATGAAGTTTTCTCTTGGTCTCTGGGATCAACCACTATTTGGTTATATCCTGAATAACCATCAAGAAAACAGTAATATGCGTGTCCTGCGAGTCTTTCCAACATCTGATCCATAAATGGGAGGGGGAAATGGTCCTTTCGTGTAGCCTCATTGAGTTTCCGATAGTCTATACACATCCGCCATCCTGTGACGGTCCTTGTAGGGATTAGTTTGTTCTTCTCATTGGGAACTACAGTGATTCCTCCCTTTTTGGGTACGACATGCACGGGGCTGACCCAAGGGCTGTCCGAGATCGGGTAGATTACCCCTCCCTGCCATAACTTCATAACTTCTTTCTGTACCACTTCCTTCATGATTGGGTTCAGCCTCCTTTGGGATTTAATAGATGGTTTGGCATCATCTTCCAGTAGTATCTTATGCATGCATATGGCTGAACTTATTCCTTTCAGGTCAGCAAGAGTCCATCCAATGGCATCCTTGTGCTTTCGCAATACTTTGAGTAGTTCATCCTCTTGATCTTGGCTGAGGCACGAGCTTATGATCACTGGGTAACTTTCATTTTCTCCTAAGTATACATATTTGAGAGTGGGTGGCAGTGCTTTGAGTTCAAGTTTGGGTGCTTCTGACTTTTTGTTCTCTTCTTTTGATGCCCCTTGTATATGAATCTCTGCTGTTGCAACCTCTTCACTAAACATTGACTCCTCCTCTGTTAACCCTTCAGGTTCTTCTTCTTCAAAACTCTCCTGCACTGCATCTTCAAGTGAGTCCAACCTCATACATTCTCCCAATTGTTCTGGTGGGTAACTCATGGCTTTGAACACATTGAATGTCATATTTTTCTTGTGTAATCTCAGGGTGAGGTCCCCCTTTTGTACATCAATGAGAGCTCCAGCAGTGGCCAGGAACGGCCTTCCCAGGATGATGGAAGCCTTGGTTTCCTCCTGCATGTCCAGCACTACAAAGTCTGCTGGGAAGATGAAATCTCCCACTTTCACCAACAAATCTTCTACTACGCCATGAGGGAACTTGAACGATTTGTCTGCCAGTTGTAGGGCCATCTTTGTTGGTTTAGCCTCTTCAATCTTTATTTTTCTCATCATGGCTAAGGACATCAAATTTATGCTGGCTCCTAAGTCACATAGAGCCTTTTCCACTGTAATTTCCCCTATGATACAAGGGATCTGAAAGCTCCCCGGATCCTTCAATTTCTGGGGTAGTTTATGCTGAATGATATCACTACATTCTTCGGTTAGTAACACAGTCTCGCTGTTCTTCCAGCTTCTCTTCTTAGTCATTAGCTCCTTTAAAAACCTGGCATAGAGGGGCATTTGCTCTATTGCTTTAGCAAAAGGTATGTTGATTTGTAGTTTCTTGAAAATTTCCAAAAATCTCAAGAACTGGTTGTCATCCCACTTCTTCTTTAATTGCTGAGGGTATGAGACTCTTGGGACGTCTGGCTTCAGCACTCCTTCCCCTTTTTGTGAACTCAAAGTGGGAACTCGAGCTCCATCCTGCTCTTCTTCCTTTTTATTTGAGTTCTTTTCTTGTGGTTTTTGGGTGGTTTTCTTTAGTTCCTTCCCACTCCGAAGGATGATAGCCTGACACTCCTCCCTTTGGGTTGAGTTCGTATTGCTGTGAAGGTTGTGGCTGGGAATTTGCTTGAATAGGTAGCCAATTTGTGTCTCAAGTTTCTTGATGGCAGCATCCTGATTCTGCATATTGGACATCACTTCTTCTCGGAACACTTTACTGTCTTGAATCTCTTTGCATATACCTTCAAGTAGGTTTTCAATCTTCGAGAGTCTGTCATCAAATGATGGTAGGTTGGGATTGGAGGTAGAAGGATGAGGAGTGTTATTTTGGTTTTGATATGGATGTGGGGAGGTGTTGTCATGGTGGTGTTGATATGTTCTCTGTGTGAATTGTTGGTGAGCTGCATTGTTGTTGGGGTTGTGACGTCTCTGATCTTGGCCTTGATCTTGTTGATTCCCCCACCCAAAGTTTGGGTGATTCCTCCAACCAGGGTTGTAGGTCTTGGAGTATGGATCATGGTTTTGCCTAGATAAATTCCCAATGTAGTTGGCTTGCTCCTGACTACCCTCTGCTTCTTCATTCACTCCTTCTTGGGTTGCTGATGAAGTGATGATTACTGCTACTTGGTTCCTCTCCATCTTCTTGGTGAGGTCAGCCAGCTGCTTGGTAATGAGCTTATTTTGGGCCAGCAGAGCATCTACATTGTTTAGCTCCATCACTCCTCTAGTGTTCCCTCTTTCATAAGCATAGAAATAGTCATTTTCTGCTACAGTTTCAATGACATCTATGGCCTCCTCAATGGTCTTCTTCTTGTTCAGAGATCCCCCGGATGATTGGTCTACTGCTTTCTTTGATTCATAAGAAAGGCCTTCATAGAAAATGTGTAGCTGCACCCATTCATTGAACATATCTGGTGGACACCTCCTTGTCAGGTCCTTAAACCTCTCCCATGCTTCATATAGAGTCTCACCATCTTGTTGCCTGAAAGTTTGGACCTCAGCTCTCAACCTGTTGATTCTTTGGGGAGAATAGAATCTGGCTAAAAATTTGTTCACCACATCTTCCCAAGTTGTCAAACTCTCCTTCGGAAAAGACTCCAGCCACTTGGCTGCCTTATCCTTGAGTGAGAATGGAAATAAGAGCAGTCTATAGGCATCAGGATGAACACCATTAGACTTCACCATGTCACATATCCTCAGAAAGGTGGTTAGATGTTGATTGGGGTCTTCTTGGACGCCTCCTCCGAACGAACAGTTGTTCTGAACAAGGGTGATGAGCTGTGGTTTTAGTTCAAAATTTTTGGCATGGATGGTTCGCTTTTGAATGCTACTTCCACAGTTTCCTGCGTTTGGATTGATGTAAGAGCCTAAAACTCTTCTCTCCTCCCCAGCATGATTTGCTCGACCTTCTCTGCCATGGTTGTGAGCCTCTTCTTCATGATGGTTTTCCATGTTTTCTTCCATGTTTGGTTCAAAGTATTCCTCCTCTTCCTCGGCACCAACTACTCATTTTTCTCTTGCTTCCCTCCTTAATCTAAAGAAGGTCCTCTCAGGTTCAGAATCAAAAGAAGTTGAAGCTCCACTTCTTCTCCCTGTCATACAACCAACAAAGCACAAGCAAGGAAAATAGATACAGAAAGTATTTCTGTTAGAATTACTGTTAGTGTGAGTGATGCAATATATCAAACAGTTAGTGGGTTAGTGAACTGAATTGTAAATAACTAAAAAAAACGAAAAAGTAGGGGGAATGGAAGAAATTAACTAAAACTGAAAGTAAATTACTCAAACAGAAAATTAAATCAAACAAACTAAAAATGCTCAATCTAGTTATCCTTCAATTTAATCATTGTTGATTCAAAATCAATCACCGGCAACGGCGCCATAAACTTGATACGCGAAAAACTTGTCTCGCAACAAATTTCCTTCGGCAAGTGTACCGAATTCGTCATTAAGTAAAAACTCACAATAGAGTGAGGTCAAATCCCACAGAGATTGATTGGTCAAGCAACTTTAATTAAAGGAATGTTCTAGTTGAGTGAACCAGAAAGAGTTTAGAATTGCAGAAAATTAAATGGCGGGAAAGTAAATAGCGGAAATAGTAAATGCTAGAAATAAAGAGCTGAATGTAAATGGCGAAAAGTAAATTGCAGAATCTTAAATGGGTAAAAGGTCTCGATACTTGTTGATTTGGGAAAAGTAACCCAATCCCTCGAGACAACATTAAACTACCTAGTTAAAAGCAAAAGTAAGAGGAAGAAGATAGAAAAGAGAACTAAAATGATCTTTCGAAAGCTAGAAGTAGGTTAACCTATCAATAGAACCTTTTCTTCGATAAGTATGAACCTAGAGAAGACTTGGAACTTTCTCCTTACTTCTCTAGTACGATCTTTACGAAAGAGTACGACCTGGTTTAACCCAAACCTACCTATACACTGATATTAGGAAGGTTGTGAACTAAACCCTTAACGTACACCATATTAGTCACTGGTATGAAGTAGAGAAGAGTACTCGTTAACTGGTTCCTTAACCGATAACTAGTTCTAAACGCTCTAACTTAATGTTCCTTAACATTAAGCTAGTGAATTCTAACGGTTCCTCTAGTTACTCACGTAACTAACTCCTTCTCTACTTTTACTTGAACTAGGCCTCTTACGTTGTAGAGGACTCGGGTTACTTGAGGGGTAAAGACTAGAATGGGTAAGAGAAATTAAAGACGGTAAATGAAAATACTCGTTAACGGGGTAA
>NC_029790.2:78035943-78049876 GCF_000816755.2 Arachis ipaensis
GCTTGGCCAATGTTAGTGACAAAGGTGAATGTGACTAACGTTGGCTTCCCTTTTGCTTCTTAACGTTAGAAGCCACGTTAACTAAGTTAACGTGGTAACTAACGTGGCCAATTATGAGCTTGGTCCAACGTTAGTGACAAAGGGAAGTGTCACTAATGTTGGCCTTATTGTCTTCTTCCACGTTAGAGTTCACGTTAACTTAGTTAACGTGACTCTTAACGTGGGCTTATGATGGCTTCGAGGGCATTATTGGCGATTACCTTTCTCATTAACTTTCCAAGATAGCACCTATTCCACGTTAGAGGTCACGTTAGTGGGACTAATGTGACTGCTAACGTGGTTCTTCTTTGCTTCCTTTGTCCTGAAATCAAGCAACAAAGTGCATCAAAGTTCTAGTCCAAGTCATGAGTCATGCATCATTCAATTTATCATATAATTCATGCAAAATCCTCATAAAATCATGTAAAGTGCACAATGTATGCTTGAATCAAGAGGTAAGTGAATATCTACCCAAAACTAGCTTATTTTCTAAGAAGATGCATGAAACTACCCTAAAAACAGTAAAGAAAAGGTCAGTAAAACTGGCCAAAATGCCCTGGCATCACTGAGTCACAATCTAAAAAGGTTCACCCAGTTATGTGTCTGTGGCATTTATGTATCCGGTGGTAATACTGGAAAACAAAGTGCTTAGGGCCACGGCCAAGACTCATAATGTAGCTGTGTTCAAGAATCAACATACTGAACTAGGAGAATCAATAACACTATCTGAACTCTAAGTTCCTATAGATGCCAATCATTCTGAACCTCAATGGATAAAGTGAGATGCCAAAACTATTCAAGAGGCAAAAAGCTACAAGTCCCGCTCATCTGATTGGAGCTAAGTTTCATTGATATTTTGGAATTTATAGTATATTCTCTTCTTTTCATCCTATTTGATTTTCAGTTGCTTGGGGACAAGCAACAATTTAAGTTTGGTGTTGTGATGAGCGGATAATTAATACGCTTTTTGGCATTATTTTTACATAGTTTTTAGTATGATTTAGTTAGTTTTTAGTATATTTTTATTAGTTTTTAATTAAAATTCACATTTCTAGACTTTACTATGAGTTTGTGTGTTTTTGTGTGATTTCAAGTATTTTCTGGCTGAAATTGAGGGACTTGAGCAAAAATCAGATTCAGAGGTTGAAGAAGGACTGCAGATGCTGTTGGATTCTGACCTCCCTGCACTCAAAGTGGATTTTCTGGAGCTACAGAACTCGAAATGGTACGCTCTCAATTGCGTTGGAAAGTAGACATCCAGGTCTTTCCAGCAATATATAATAATTCATACTTTGAATAAGGATAGATGACGTAAACTGGCGTTGAACGCCAGTTCCATGCTACATTCTCGAGTCAAACGCCAGAAACAGGTTGCAAAGTGGAGTTAAACGCCAGAAACAGGTTATAAACTGGCGTTCAACTCCAAGACCTCTACACGTGTAAAGCTCAATGCTCAGCCCAAGCACACACTAAGTGGGCCCCGAAAGTGGATTTCTGCATCATTTACTCATTTCTATAAACCCTAGTAACTAGTTTAGTATAAATAGGACTTTTTACTATCTTTTGATCATCTTTGATTAGTTTTATGCTATCTTAGACTTTTGTGAGGGCTGGCCATTCGGCCATGCCTGAACATTTATCACTTATGTATTTTCAACGGTAGAGTTTCTACACACCATAGATTAAGGTGTGGAGCTCTGCTGTTCCTCAAAGATTAATGCAAAGTACTACTGTTTTTCTATTCAATTCAACTTATTCCGCTTCTAAGATATTCATTCGCACTTCAATATGATGGATGTGATGATCGTGACAGTCATCATCATTCTCAACTTATGAACCCGTGCCTGACAACCACCTTCGTTCTACCTTAGATTGAATGGATATCTCTTGGATATCTAATACAGGGGACCGAGTCTGAGATATTAGAGTCTTCGTGATATAAGTTAGAACCCATGGATGGCCATTCCTAAGATCCAGAAAGTCTAAACCTTGTCTGTGGTATTCCGAGTAGGATCTGGGAAGGGATGGTTGTGATGAGCTTAAAACTCGCGAGTGCTGGGCGTAGTGACAGACGCAAAAGGATCAATGGATCCTATTCCAGTATGATCGAGAACCGACAGATGAATAGCCGTGCCGTGACAGAGCTTCTTGGACCATTTTCACTGAGAGGATGGGAAGTAGCCATTGACAACGGTGATGCCCAACATACAGCTTGCCATGGAATGGAGTAGGAAGGATTGGATGAAGACAGCAGGAAAGCAGAGGTTCAGAGGGACGAAAGCATCTCTATACGCTTATCTGAAATTCTCACTAATGAATTAAATAAGTACCACTATCCTATTTTATATTTTATTTATCTTTTACTTATCAATTCATAAAATCAGTTGAATCCGCCTGACTGAGATTTACAAGGTGACCATAGCTTGCTTAAGGCCGACAATCTCCGTGGGATCGACCCTTACTCACGTAAGGTTTATTACTTGGACGACCCAGTGCACTTGCTGGTTAGTTGTACGAAGTTGTGAAACAGAATTAAGAACATAAACGTGTGTATTGAGTTTTTAGCGCCGTTACCAAAGAAGGAATGATCACGATTTCGCACACCAATAGCTTTGCATTCTTCCTTCGGATTTGGAATTGTATCACTTGGGAGTGAGCTTAATGGTCTTTCAGTTACCACTTGCTTAGAAAGATGTCCAATCTGCCTCTCTATGTTTCTTATGGAAGCTTCATTGTTCTTGGTTATAAGTTCTTGCTGCTTCATCATTTTCTTCATCATCATCTCTAACTGGGAGATTCTCTGAGAGTCTTGTGGAATTTGTGGTTGGTTATGAGCTAGTGAGGGTGAATGATGGTTGTTTAGGTTGGTGGTTTGGTTATTAGAGAGATAATGGTTAGAGTTGGGGTAAGTGTTTTGGGGTTTTCTATATGGATTTTGGTTGTTATTCTGCTGGTTGTTGTGGTTTGTATTTTTTCAACTATTTTGGTTTGAATTTCTTTGCCATGCCTACTGATTCTGAGTGTGATTGTCTCCCCATCTGAGATTAGGTTGGTTCTTCCATGATGGATTGTAGTTGTTACCATAGACTTCACTTGATCCAGAACCTTGGTTATGCATATACTGGACTTGTTCCTGCTGTTGATCCTCTTGATTCTCTTCATTTGTCCCCCATGTGAGTGATGGTTGGCTTATGTTTACTGCTGTAACTTGGAGGCTATCAATCCTTTTGGCCATTTGCTCAAATTGTTGCTGAATTTGCTACTGCATCATTTTGTTTTGAGCTAGGATTGCATCCACTCCTTCCAACTCCATCACTCCTTTCCTTTGTGATGGTTGGCGTTGTCTTTGGTGAGCAAAGAAATATTGGTTGTTAGCCACCATATCAATGAGATTTTGGGCCTCCTCCGCAGTTTTCATCAATTGTAAAGAGCCCCCTGCTGAGTGATCTAGTGCCTCCTGAGCTTTCAATGTCAAGCCTTCATAAAAATTCTGCAGTATGTCCCATTCATTGAACATTTCAGGAGGACACTTCCTAATTAGAGCCTTGTATCTCTCCCATGCCTCATAGAGAGGTTTAGCATCCATCTGTGTGAATGTTTGTACTTCAGTCTTCAATCTAATAATCCTCTGAGGTGGGTAAAATTTGGCAAGGAACTTGCTCACTAAATCCTCCCAATTGTTGATACTATCTCTTGGGAATGACTCTAACCATTGAGTGGCTTTGTCTCTGAGGGAAAATGGAAATAACAACAGCTTGTAGATATCTGGATGCACACCATTGGTTTTGACAGTATCACAAATTCTCAGAAAAGTGGATAAGTGTTGGTTTGGATCTTCAAGTGGTCCTCCTCCATAGGAGCAGTTGTTTTGAACCAAGGTGATGAGCTGTGGCTTCAGTTCAAAATTGTTTACATTAACATTTGGGGTAAGAATGCTACTCCCACAATGTCTAGGATTTGCAAATATATAGAAAGCCAAAACTCTTCTCTGTGGTGGATTGTTGTTGTTGTTGGCTGCTCCTGCTGGTGGATTTGTTGGGTTTGTTGAGTGTTCCTCCATTTCCTGGAACTCTTCTTCTGATTCTTCCTCTCCAGCAACACTTTTCCCTCATGCTTCTCTTCTTAATCTCCTGAGGGTTCTTTCATCTTGTTCACAAAAGGTGGGTATAGCTCCCCTTGTCCCTGACATACAAACGAAACATAAAAATCACACAAAACCAGAAAAGCCAGGAAGACTTCACTCTAGTGCTAACGTGAGGTTATAGTTAGCTTAAGCGAAAATTCAAACAGTTTAGTGTGTTAGTCAAAAAGTAAAGAAACAGAAAAGAAAAAGTGCTTGATCTAGACCTCCACCTTCCTTAATCATTGTCAATCTAATCAATCTCAGGCAACGGCGCCAAAAACTTGATGGTTGGAAACGGATTCCAACACCTAAACTCACCGGCAAGTGTACCGGGTTGCATCAAGTAATAATAACTCACATGAGTGAGGTCGATCCTACAGGGATTGAAGGATTGAGCAATTTTAGTTAGGTGGTTGATTTAGTCAAGCGAACAAGAGTTGATTTGAGTGATTTGTATCCAACAGAAGCTAAATTGCATGAAATATAAAGGGAGAGGGATAATTGACAAGAATTTAAAGTGCAGAAGAATTAAAAGAGCTGAATCTTAAAGTGCAAGTAATATAAATTACAGAAACTTAGATTGCAAGAAACGTAAATAACCGAAACTTAAAGTGCAAGAAATGTAAATGGCTTGAATCATAAAAGGAATTGGGAGCTGAGAATGCAGAAATTAAACAAGCAGAAGTAAATAACAATTAAAGTAGAAGGTAGATTGAGATGCAGCAGATCTGAACAAGAAAAGAAGAATTGCTTGAGAAACCAAACGGAAAGTAAAATGTAGCTCAATTGCAATAACTAAAAGAAAGGTGAAGATCTCAAGGGTGGAGGAGACTAGAAAACAAGTCTAGATCTCAAGTCCTTCCTTGATCCAACAAGAACAATTTCTAAAGAAGTAGAAGAGTAAATTGCAGAAGAAGTAGAAGATGAAAGCAGTAAATAGAATTTGGATTCAAATCACAGTTTCTAGAATTATGCAGAAAAATAAACAAAGAGATCTCAAGGTGAGATTGAAACAGAATTTCTTCAATTCTCCATCCAAGATCCAAGAGAAGTAGAGAGTGCAGAAGCAAGAACAAAGAAGAAGAGAGATCAATTCTCCTTCCCAATTCTCAGAGATCCAAAGTGACAATTCCAAAGGAAAATAAAAATGACAATTCTCCAAAAATGAAGGTTCAACAAAAAGTCCTATCTAAATCAAACTAGCTTCTATTTATGCACTTTCTATTTTTTGATTTTTAGAATTTGGGTGGGCTTCTAAATTTGGTGAAGGAATGAATTAATTTGGATTTTTGATTGAATTTTCAGCCCATGTGTTGCTCCCAGGATCAAGCTCGGTTCATGGGGAGAGCTGAGTTTTGGTGTTGCATGTGTGTTGCACACCAAGCCTTTCCTGGCTGTGCCAAATTGCTAGAGCTCGGTTCTTGCAACGAGATGAGCTTTGGTTCCTTTGGCCTCAAATTTTTGTGCGCACAACCCCCCTCCTGGTCCGTGTCAAGTGTGCATGACATGCTTCATGTGGCAAGGGAAGTAGCGCTCAGCTCTTGGCAAGAGCTGAGCTTGCTCCTTGTCTTTGGTGAGGTCCTGATAAACCCTTATTTTATGATATATTTTGTGCTCAATTTAGGTGATTTATTCAATCCTTCACTCACTTATTTATGTTAATTACATGGTTTTACTTTTCCTTCCTTATTATGTGATGTATGTGAAAAACATGTTTCATATGCTTTAAGAATAATTATTTTAATTATCCTTTATTACCATTCGATGCCGTGATTTGTGTGTTGAGTAGTTTAAGATCTTCTAAGGCAAGAATGACTTAAAGGATGGAAAGGAAACATACAAAAATGGAAGGAAAGCACAAAATGGAGTTTTTGAAGAAACTGGCAGCGATGCGAACGCGTGACTGACGCGATCGTGCGCCTTGAGCAGAACGCAGATGACGCGGACGCATGACCGAAGCGAACGCGTGATAAGAAAAACTCTAGATGACGCGAGCGCGTGACCCACGCGGACGCGTGACAGAGGCCACGCACCAGAAATTACAGAAAACGCTCCTAGCGATTTCTGAAGCCCTTTTTGGCCCAAATCTAAGTCCAGAAGGCACAGATCAGAGGTTATGAAGTGGGGGAATGCATCCATTCAATAGAGAGTCTCCAATTATTCACTATTCATGATTTAGATGTAGTTTTTAGGGAGAGGTTCTCTCCTCTCTCTCTTAGGATTAGGATTTAGGATTTTTTTGCTTTCATGATTGCCCCTTTTTATCAGGTTCAACTTTCCTTTTAATTAATTATTTTCCCAATTTGACTTATGAACTTTTCTATGTTACAGATGACTCTTTTAATTAATGTTATTTGAGGTAATTCAGTTTATTACTGCTCTCTTTTATTTATGTTACTGTTGCTTCCAATCTGAAGACATTTTTATTCCAATAGATTTACTTTTTCCCTTTTGGTCTTGGTTAAGAAATCAGTAACTCAGGAGTTATCAAACTTAACGTGATCGATAATTGTTATCTTTGCTAATTGAATTGAACTTTAATAATTTCGGTCCTTTCTTAGGAATTGACTAGAACCTGAAGATCAGACTAATTAATCCACTTGATCTTCCCTTGCTTTAGTAAAGGATAACTAAGTGTGATTAAGATTCAATTCTCATCTTTATTGATAAGGATAACTAGGATAGGACTTCCAATTTCTCATACCTTGCCAAAAGTGTGTTTTACAGTTATTTATTTATTTTACAGTCATTTACTTATTTTAATTGCAATTTAAATTACTTGCTCCCTACTTTCAAAACCCCAATTTACAATCTTCATAACCAATAATAAGAACATACTTCCCTGCAGTTCCTTGAGAAGACGACTCGAGGTTTAAATACTTCGGTTACAATTTATTTAGGGGTTTGTTACTTGTGACAACCAAAACGTTTGTAAGAAAGGTTGATTGCTTGGTTTAGTAACTATATTTGCAACGAGAGTTTACTATAACTTATAAACCATCAACCTTCAGTTCTTCAAAATGGCGCCGTTGCCGGGGAGTTGCAAACGTGTGCCTTATTATTGGTTATTGTAAATATTTGCTTTTTGTTTGTTTATTTATTTTCTCCTTTTATTTTTATTAACTATTATAAATTCTCACCCCCTCACTTTGAGTTTGGTTTTAATATTGTTGAAAGGAGTGAAAGCTATAACAGGAATATGCATCAAGGTCTACGCAATCAACGAAGGATGGAGCCAAGAGGATCTGATCACCCCTTTAGGCAACGATCCCTTCCAAGATATCATGGACAAAGGCAATTCTACAATGCATACCAAGCTGATAGATATGGTGGACCACCTTATAACTACCAACAAGCCCCACCCTGTGCCTATAGACCACCCTCTCAACGTAGCTTTGAACCACCACACTCACAAGTTCTTTTTCACCATTCACAACCATATGATCTGTTCTGAGGGTTACCTAAAACTGGAGGTTGATCTCGGACGAGATCTTCCGTACTGGTCAGAGATAACGTGTCCGGCTGGCCGATGACTGCCGGAGCTGTTGTATCCGACTTGTTGGACTTGCCGCACTACTGATCCTTAGCCACCGGAGGGTGGGGGGTACCTGCAAGAGACTCCGATGCTTAAGTTAGCATGGGTATTAAGCAGGTTTTTATGTAGAATCAGAGTATGAGTTATACCTGGGTGCTCCAGTGTATTTATAGTAGATGGGGCTGACCTTTCTGATAAGATAAGTTAGTTATCTTATCTTATCTTTATGTTTATTTTGGGTGAAGTCAGCTTATCTTCAAAGGAACCGCCTTTATCTCTATAGGCTTGGATTGCCTTTGGATTTGGGTCGTGTTCCTCTATTTGGGCCCTTTATTGGGCTCTCCTGTTGATTTGGCCGACCTCCTTGAGAAGAGGTCGGGTAGCCTGACCTGAAGAGGTCGGTCGCTCTGTCGCCAGTCATCCCAGGTCGGGTAGCTCGACCCAGGATATGAACAGTGCCCCTGTTTGAGCTCGGTCTTTTTGCTGAGGTCGAGTCTTTGATTTCGGTCCTTCTCTGGCGAAGCCGAACTCAAGCATTTTGTCGATTCCTTTCTTTGTAGAGTCTTTTTGAATGTGGAACGTTTTCCTTTAAAAGCGCGCGCTTTTATATCGGTGCTTTGGAAATGTGCGAGGGTTTAATACCCTCATTAATTGACTTCAAATGCCCCGTTTCCCTTGGTTTTATTTTGAATTTTGCCATCAGAAACGGTTTCTCTTCTTCGTTCCTCTTTGTAACTTCTCCCTTTACTCTCTCATTTTCTGTTTTTCCTTAGAGTTTCACAGTTTCTTCCTACGACGCCTGCTCTTCTACTGCTTTCTATGGAAAAGTAGTGATTCTGGGTTTCTCCTTCTGTCTTTTTTCGGCGAATTTTTTCCTTTCGAAGGGTGGCTCTATCGCTTCTTGCTCTTCATCTTTCTTTCGATGTTTTCTTCTATTTTCCAGGTTCGATTTTTCCTCCTCTGTCATTTTTATGCCTGTTTTGAGAAAGCTTTTATCTTAGTTGGGAAAAGTTTGGATCTTTCTACTTTCTGCTGTGCCTGATCACTGTGCGTTTCGTAGTTTCTTCGTCTTTTGCATGGTCTTTTTTGCTTTTCCTGTTGCTTGATACCTTTAGGGTTTTTGCATGTTGTGAAATGCTTTTGATTTTGAAGCTTTGGAATGATAATTTTGTTTGATTCTGAAAAAAAAGGTTGCATCTTTGGTGATTTTTCCTGGTATGTTTGCTGTTGTTTCTTGCTGATAGACTGTAGGAAGATGATTTTCTGTTTTGTTTGTGTTTTGTCTTTCTCCTATGAAAAATGCTTGCTGTTTTGAGGTCTTCTATTCTTGTTTGCGGGATACCGGGACGTAAGTAGATTTTTCTTGATACCTCGCTTTGTTACTGCCTCCAAAGGATGCCCCAAGAGTTTTAGTTTGAGTCTTGGGGCTTCCTTTTTCTATGTATTCGCCCGCCGAGATATTTTTGAGTAATCCGTTCTTCTTTTCTTTTGTAGGGTTTAGTTGGCCTCATGTCTTCCTGAAATAACGTTGTAGAGAAGCCTTCCCGGTTTCCTGAGGGTATAGCCGATTGGGTGGACTCGATGGTTCTTATGTGTGTCTCTCTGGTTGATTCTGAATTTTGTGCACAGCTTAGACAGTTTCATAGTGTTTGTAGTAATTCCAGTGATGAGAAGAACTATGAGCTTGTCCCTCCCTCTTCTGATGAAAGAATCTGCTTTTCTACTTGGGTTGTTGATGATCACCCCTTCTTTTATGTTTATGATTTTTTCTTCGGTCCGCTAGGTATCACCCTTCCTTTTACTCCATTTGAAACTGATCTGTTATGGTCCTGTAATGTTGCCCCCTCTCAACTTCACCCCAATTCCTGGGGTTTCATAAAAATTTTCCAATTTTTGTGCAATGGTTTTGGTATTCCTGCTTTCCAATCTCTCTTTTTCTATCTGTTTGTCTTGACCAAGCCCGGTGTGGTAAAAAAGAAGTCAGCTTGGGTCTCCTTCCGTTCTACCCAGGGAAAGAAGGTCTTTTCCATGTTTGACGAGTCATTCCGTGATTTTAAAAACTACTTTTTCAAAGTCCGAGCTATTGAAAGAGCTCGGCCCTTTTTTCTGGATGAAAATGACGAACCTGCTTTTCCCTTGGAATGGCAAAAAGATGTGAGGGTCTCTAGATATGCGTGGGAAATGCTGGATGAGGCTGAACGAGCCTTCGTGACTATTTTGGAAGATTGCTGGGGTCATCCTCCCCATCTCAACACAAAGAAATTTCTAACCAATCCTTCTCTTCTTCAAACTGAACTGGGTATCTTGTGTTTATCTGTTTATGTTGCTTGTAGCTGTCTTTCCGACTTATCCGACTTATAGCTTAACTTCTGTTTTATTTGCAGAGGCAATGAAGAATAATGAAGCTATGAAAGCTTTTAAGAGGGCGCAGAGGGCGACTGCTGCCAGGAATATTGCGGCCAAGACGGCTGGGGAGGGGTCCTCCCAAATGCGCGAGAAGCCATCAGTGCCGAGTTCTCCTGGGGTGAAGAAGGTGGTTCCTACACCCCGAGTCTGTTTGGTGGATCCTCACCCCACTTCTGCCGCTCCATCTGTTGCTCCTCCCAATAAAAAACAAAAAACAACCGAGCCCTTTGACCTCGAAGCTCCTGATTTCAATGCCATTGAGTTTGTGGATCAGCAAATTGGTCCCTATGGCTCCCTCTCTACGGATGATGTGTCCATCCTCCATCACCTGGAACTTATGGCCCGAAATCACGTAAAGATGGCGTATATGGCGGCCGCCATATATCGGACTGCTCAGAATCTCCCTCTCCATGCCACTAAAGCGTTTATGGAGGAGGCAAAACAAGAGTTTGATCGGATGAGGGAGTTAAAGGAGGAACTTGAGGTAAAGGTAGCCAAGCTGGAGAAGGACTTAGAGAACGAGAAGGCGAGTTCTCAATCACTGGCAGCTTCTTTGAGGTTGGCTGAGGACACAGCCAGGATGCACAAGGATAGTTACGTTACATCCTATTTACGTCACATTTGCTTGCGCCTGTCTTGGCTTCTTTGAGGGCTTGTTGTCGATGTGTGGATCCGATTTAACAATCTATGCCCGACTTCTTTGTCTTTTTCCAAGGTGTCGACCAATGTCGATCTTTTTCAAGTATTTAAAGTAATCTTCCTTTTTGGACCTTGGTTAAGTCTCTTTTAGAGATTACTTTTATAACCGATTTGTGGGAGACCGACTTCTTTATGTTGATCTCTTCTAAGTTACCTTATAATCCTCTTTCTTGGACCTTTGTCGGGTCTCTTTCAGGGATTACTTTTATAACTTTCCGTTGTAGGAGACCGACTTCTTTTTGTCGATATCTTCTAAGTTACTTCGTAATCCTCTTTCTTGGACGTTTGTCAGGTCTCTTTCAGGGATTACTTTTATAACTTTTTGTTGTAGGAGACCGACTTCGTTAGGTCAATCTCCTTCTAGGTTATTTTTGTAATCCTCTTTCTTGGACCTTTGTCAGGTCTCTTTCAGGGATTACTTTTATAACCCTTTTTATTTTAGGCTGACATTGTTAGGTCGAGCCCTTCTAAGTTAAAGTAATCCTCTTTAATAGGGTTGGCCAGACCTCTTTCTAGGGTTTACTTATAACTTGGGTTGACTTGGTCCGACTTCTGGACGTCGGCCAGTCTTTAAGTTATTATTTTAGCTATCCGTAAGACCTCGTCAGGTTCTTTTTTGGATTGCTTTCGATAACTTCTTACATTATTCTGTGTTCATTTTTGCCAATTTGTAGAAAGTGGTTGGCATCTTTAGATCGTCCTTTGGGTGAATCGCGCTTTCACCTTTATCGGACGGTTTGTCTTTATCGTGGTCATGCAGTGAAATTGTTTTTCACTTTCTGCCAACCTGTCGCTTTATAATCGGACAATGAATTCTTCAGATTAATGCGTCTTGAATTCTTGTAGAAATATCTAAATAAACTTTATTCAAAGTAAAAGTGCAAATATATACATGTGGGAATTTTTTCATCCCTTCAAGTCGGATAGTGCCTGGGTCTCAACATGGTGCCTCATTAAAAAACCTTTTCAGGAAAAAGAGTGCATCCAATAATGAGATCTGTTACCTTTCTAACTGTAGTACCTTCTTAGGTTGCAAGCGTGCCATGACCTGGGAAGCTCTTGTCCGTTGAGTTCGGACAGTCTGTAATAGCCCTTCCCGAGTACTTCTACAACTCGGTAGGGTCCTTTCTAGTTTGCTGCCAACTTTCCTTCTCTTGGTCGAGTTGTTCCGATATCATTTCGGATTAAGATGAGATCATTCTCTGCGATACTTCTCAACACTACCTTTTGATTATATCTGGAAGCCATCCGTCATTTTAGTGCTTCTTCCCTGATCCGAGCTCTTTCTTGGATTTCAGGTAGTAGGTCGAGTTCTTCCCTCTGAATTTGGGAGTTGGCTTCTTCATTGTAGTGGACCACTCTAGATGACCCTTCCTCGATCTCTACTGGGATCATTGCCTCCACTCCATATGCTAGTCGAAATGGTGATTCATTTGTGGTGGAGTGTGGCGTTGTTCGATATGCCCATAGGACTTGTGGAAGTTCTTCGGTCCAAGCTCCCTTTGCATCTTGTAGTCTCCGTTTCAACCTAGCCAATATGACTTTGTTGGCGGCTTCGGCCTGTCCATTGGCTTGAGGGTGTTCGACGGAGGTGAACTGGTGCTTTATATTTAAGTCGGCTACTAGTCTCCTGAAGCCTGCGTCTGTGAATTGGGTGCCATTGTCCATGGTGATGGAGTGTGGAACCCCAAACCTTGTGACAATATTTCTATATAGGAATTTCCGGCTTCTTTGAGCGGTGGCGTTGGCTAGGGGCTCTGCCTCAATCCATTTTATGAAATAGTCTACCCCTACTATGAGAAATTTAACTTGTCCTGACCCTTGGGGGAAGGGGCCAAGAAGGACGAGCCCCCACCTTGCAAACGGCCAAGGGGAAGTTACACTGATGAGCTCTTCTGGTGGGGCGATGTGAAAGTTGGCATGTTTCTGACATGGTGGGCATGTCTTTACAAATTCTGTAGCTTCTTTCTGTAGAGTTGGCCAATAAAACCCCGCCCGGAGCACTTTTTTGGCTAGAGCTCGTGCTCCGAGGTGATTGCCACAAATGCCGCCGTGTACTTCTTCTAACACTTCCTTTGTGTGGGAGGTCGGTACGCATTTCAGTAATGGTACTGATATCCCTCTTTTGTACAGGATGTTGTTTATAATGGTGTAGTAATGTGCCTTCCTTTTTAGCCTTTTTGCCTCTTTTTCTTCTGTGGGGAGTGTTCCTACTCTGAGGTAGTTAATTATGGGAGTCATCCATCCTTGGTCCTGGTTTGTTATGGCTAGGACTTTTTCCTCTTCCGAGATTGACGGGTTTTGTAACATTTCTTGGATGAGGACTCTATTATTGCCCCCTGGTTTAGTGCTGGCTAGTTTCGAGAGTGCGTCAGCTCGGGCATTTTGTTCTCGGGGTATGTGGTATATCTTATATTCCCCGATTTGTCCGAGCTGTTGCTTGGTCTTATCTAAATACCTTTTCATGGTGGGATCTTTGGCTTGGTAGCTCCCTGTTATTTGTGATGTGACAACTTGTGAATCAGTGTAGATGTTGAGTTTCCGAGCTCCAACCTCTTCAGCCAGCTTCAAACCAGCTAGCAGTGCTTCGTATTCTGCTTGGTTATTCGAAGCCGGGAACCCAAACTTGAGGGAGAGCTCAACTTGGGTTCCCTTGTTGCTTTCTATTATCAATCCTGCGCCACTTCCAGTTTTATTTGAGGAACCGTCCACATAGAGATTCCACTCTGTGAGGGTTTTCAGGGCATCTGTGAATTCTGCGATAAAATCGGCCAGATATTGTGACTTAATGGCCGTCCGAGCTTCATATTGGAGGTCGAACTCTGACAACTCGACTGCCCATTGTAGAATTCTACCTGCTAAATCTGTTTTCTGCAATATTCCTTTCAAGGGCGGGTTGGTGCGAACTTTGATGGTGTGGGCCTGGAAGTAAGGGCGGAGTCGTCTAGATGTTAGAATGAGAGTATATGCAAATTTTTCTATTTTCTGGTAGTTCAGCTCGGATCCCTGTAGTGCTTTACTAATGAAGTAGACGGGTTGTTGTCCGTCTTCGTCTTCTCTGACTAGTGCTTACGCTACTGCCCGGCTTCCTACTGCAAGATATAATATGAGTGGTTCTCCTTTTCGTGGTC
>NC_029790.2:78049911-78096749 GCF_000816755.2 Arachis ipaensis
CCAATCTCCCGTTGAGTTGCTGCACTTCTTTGACACAGGTTGGGCTCTTCATGTTGAGTATGGCCTGACATTTGTCCGGATTTGCTTCAATTCCTCTTTGTGTGAGCATGAAACCTAAGAATTTGCCTGCTTCTACCGCAAAGGTGCATTTTTCTGGATTGAGTCGCATGTCATGCTTCCTTATGGTGTCGAATACTTGGGCCAGGTCGGACAATAATGTCTCTTCACTTTGTGTTTTTATTAACATGTCGTCGACGTAGACTTCCATGATCTTTCTGATGTGATCCGAGAAGACTTTATTCATTAGCCTCTGATAAGTAGCTTCCGCGTTCTTGAGACCAAAAGGCATCACAATGTAGCAGTAGTTTGCTTTCGGTGTTAGGAACAAGGTCTTTTCTTGATCTGGCGGATACATGGGGATCTGGTTGTATCCCGAGTATGCATCCATAAACGAGAGATATTTATATCCGGAGGAAGCGTCTACCAGAGCGTCGATATTTGGGATTGGGTAAGGGTCCTTTGGACAAGCCTTGTTGAGATCGGTGTAATCGGTGCACATTCGCCACTTCCCATTTGATTTTTTCACCAAGACAACGTTGGCTAGCCATAGTGGGTATTTGACTTCTCTTATGAATCCTGCTTCCAGTAGTGCCTGTACTTGTTCTTCCACAGCCTGGGATCGTTTTGGCCCAAGTTTTCTTCGTCTCTGCTGTACCGGTCGAGATCCTGGATAGACCGCCAACTTATGACACACTTAGGATCTATGCCTGGCATATCTGTGGCTTTCCATGCAAAGAGATCGACATTATCTCACAGGAACTGTATTAGTAATTCCTTTGAGTCTCCTTTTAGGATTGTGCCGATATTGGTTATTTTTTCCGAGGTGTCCCCGATCTGAATCTTTTCTATCTCGCCCTCTGGCTGGGGACGAAGTTCTTCTCGTCGTTGAACTCTGCCCAGCTCGATTGTGTGGAACTCTTCTCCTTTGCCTCTGAGGTTTAGGCTTTCGTTGTAACAGCGACGTGCCATTTTTTTATCTGCTTTTATCGTGGCTATCCCCTTTGGTGTTGGGAATTTCATACATAGGTGTGGGGTCGAAACTATCGCGCCGAGTTCGTTGAGTGTTGTCCGACCTATGAGAGCATTGTAAGCTGAACTTACGTCGACCATGATGTAATCTATTTTGAGGGTCCTGGATTGGTTCCCTCTTCCGAAGGTTGTGTGTAGTGGTATGTATCCTAGTTGTCGAACCGGGGTGTCTCCTAGTCCAAACAGACTGTTTGGATATGCTTGAAGTTCTTTTTCTTCCAAGCCGAGTTTATCAAAGGCTGTTTTGAATAAGATGTTGGTAGAACTCCCTTGGTCTATTAAGGTGCGGTGTAGGTTGGCGTTTGCTAATATGATGGTGATGACCATGGGATCGTCGTGTCCTGCGATGACGCCAGATGCGTCCTCTTTAGTGAATGTTATTGCTGGGATGTTGAGTGCTTCCTCCTTTCCTTCGACATGATATACTTCTTTGAGATATCTTTTGCGAGAGGATTTAGAGATCCCACCTGCTGTGAATCCGCCATGTATCATGTGGACATGTCTTTCTGGTGTCCGAGGTGATCGTTCTGTTCGTTCAGTATCCTCATCTCTTCGTCTCTTTCTTTGATCATCATCTCGAGTGGCCAGGAATCGATCTAACTTTCCTTCTCTCACTAATTTTTCTATGATATTTTTTAAGTCAAAATATTCGTTCGTGGAGTGTCCTCGGACTCGGTGGTATTCGCAATATTCTTTCCGGTTTCCTCCTCCCTTTTTGCCTTTGAGTGGCCGTGCTGGGGGAATTTTTTCTGTATGGCATACTTCTTTGTATATCTCGACCAAGGATGCCCTGAGAGGAGTGTAATTATGGTACTTTTTGATTTTCTCCCCTTATCGATCATCTTTCCTCTTGGATTCCTTGTCTCTGTCTCGGTAGGAGGCCCCCGATTTTGAGGTCTCTCCTAACCGAGCATTTTCTTCCATATTGATGTATTTTTCTGCTCGTTCCTGCACTTCATCCAAGGAGGTCGGGTACTTTTTTGATATGATGGCGGCCTCTGTGGGTAAACTTTGTATGTCCATGCATGTTTTGTTGAATCTCTCCATATAGTTGCGGAGGCTCTCCCGATCTCCTTGTTTGATCCCTAGTAAACTGGGGGCGTGCTTGGCTTTATCTTTCTGAATGGAGAATCTGGCTAGGAATTTTTTAGCTAGGTCGTCAAAGTTTGAGATGGACTTTGGGGGTAGGTTGTCGAACCATCGAATGGCTGTCTTTGTGAGAGTTGTTGGGAAGGCTTTGCAGCGAACAACATCTGGGGCGTCGGTGAGGTACATTCTGCTTCTGAAGTTACTGAGGTGGTGGTTGGGATCCGTGGTGCCATCATACAGGGTCATATTCGGGAGTTTGAAGTCTTTTGGAATTTTGGTTTTCATGATTTCCCTGGTGAACGGGTCTTGCTCTTTGCGTGAGTTTTCTTCAAGAATGGCCCGGGGAGCTTTTAATTTGAGATCGGCTTCTAATTGCTGTGGTTTTTCTTCCAACTCCCGACGTCGCCGCATCTCTCTTTGTAGATCCCTTCCGATTTCCCGTTGTTGTTGAGTTTCTTTTTTCAGTTGTTTTAGGCGATCTAGGAGCGCTTCTATTGCCCCTGAATTTAGTGAGTCGCTGTCTTTGTTGATTTCCGGGGTGTCTTGTAGTGTGACATCCGCATTCTTGTGCGGCGTTCTCTCTTCCAGACCTGAATCGTGGTCGTTGTTATGGTTGTCCGCCATGGTGATGGGTTGACTTCCAGGTTCCCCGGCAACGACGCCAAAGTTCCGAGGGTTACCTGAAACTGGAGGTTGATCCCGGACGAGATCTTCCGTACTGGTCGGAGATAACGTGTCCGGCTGGCCGATGACTGCCGGAGCTATTGTATCCGACTTGTTGGACTTGCCACACTGCTGATCCTTAGCCACCGGAAGGTGGGGGGTACCTGCAAGAGACTCCGATGCTTAAGTTAGCATGGGTATTAAGCAGGTTTTTATGTAGAATCAGAGTATGAGTTATACTTGGGTGCTCCAGTGTATTTATAGTAGATGGGGCTGAGCTTTCTGATAAGATAAGTTAGTTATCTTATCTTATCTTTATCTTTATTTTGGGTGAAGTCAGCTTATCTTCAAAGGAACCGACTTTATCTCTATAGGCTTGGATTGCCTTTGGATTTGGGTCGTCTTCCTCTATTTGGGCCCTTTATTGGGCTCTCCTGTTGATTTGGCCGACTTCCTTGAGAAGAGGTCGGGTAGCCTGACCTGAAGAGGTCGGTCGCTTTGTCGCCAGTCATCCCAGGTCGGGTAGCTCGACCCAGGGTATGAACATGATCCTTATTTACCCCAATCCCAATCCAATTACTCCCAAACACAACCACTTCCCTATGTACCATGTCCAAATCCATCACCTCCAGAATCACAGGTTCGCCTCAAGGAAACAGTAGACGAACTTCAAACAACCCTTCATCAACTAGAGCAAGCAATAAGTCAATTATCTTCTAGACGTTCGAACATTCAAGGACCCACAACACCATGTGGACAATCTAATGAAGAGCGTAGCATGAAGGAGATACTAGAAACTCCAGTGGACAAAACAGAGCGTGACTTCGTACTGGAACAAGTAGAGGAAGCTGTAATTATAGAAGAAGAAGAGCTGGTTGAAGAATTAGGAGACGCTGAACTTCCATGGGAATCCAGAGTTATGGAGAATTCTATCAAGGACGTTACAATTGATGCTAAGGAGGATAGTGCACAACCCCCAAGGAAAGTATTTTATGAAGAACTAGACGAAATAATCCAAGAAGCAAGTTTCCTTGATGATGATAATCACGAGTCAAGTTCTCCTAGTAATGAACTTGCACCTGCAAGTGAATTCTCTGAGATTAAAGAACCTTATCCAAGTGAATACGAAGAAGATGTGGAGGTAGATTTCTCTCAACCTCCAGTTTATGACTTGAGTGATGAGGAATACATAGAAGACTTTGATCAGGATGATGTTGCATTTGAAGAATTCTGCAAAGAAGTGGAGAAATTCACAGAAGAGCACAAGGGAGTAGAACTTACAGAACCACTGGAAACACCCATCCCAAGGCCATACCACCCAATACAAGCTTCAAGTGGGTACAATCCCTAACCTTTAACTTTACTTTTCCACTTGAATATGGTTTGCTTGAAACAGATGGCTAGCTTAGAGCTCTCTGCGGCTTTAAGAGTAAGAGGAAAATGGCTCGCACTCAGAGCTGGTGCACAAGGTTCAATAAGGTTCCGCGCTTCAACTCGAAGTGCACGGATTGGCATCATGTTCAATCGAATGGGTCACGGAAGACATTTGGTCATCTTGGTGAGAATAGAATTTCTAAGCCGCCCGGATGGAAAAATATAAATCAAGACGAAGGCGGATTTAAAAGCAAAGTTTGGGATCTTGGAATCTATTCTGACATTCGTCACCCCGGAAGCCTGAGAATCTGTTTGAAGCTGCTCAGAAGCTTTACATGCCTAGTTTAGGACCCTGGAGGTTGTTGGCATTCCAAACATTGGTGGAGATTTTTGGATGAATTTAAGCACAAGCCACCATAACAGGAAGCTCACCATATGTCCAACTTAAGGACTTTAAATAAAAGTTCTAGGTGGGAGACAACCCACCATGGTATGGTCGTTTCTTTTTCAGTTTTATTTCGTGTTATTCATTTTTATTATTTTCTAATTGAACCTGAATATTATTCATTAGCCTTGAATACTGCATAATTGCATAATTGCATATATAAAAAAAGGGGGTGTGTGACACGACCGCATCGCTCATGCGATCGCGTCAGTTACGAAAAATACCTCCCACGCGTCCGGATCATTCACGCAGCCGCGTGATATGGAAATTGGTGTAAAGATCCAACGCCCAGAAAGTTGGGCTGGAATCGTGTGGTTGTTGTGCGTTTAGCACAAAACGGCCCACGCGGTCGCGTCCCTGACGCGATCGCGTCATTTGCACCACACCCATCCCACGCGATAGCGTGAGCGACGCGATCGCGTCGCGCGAATATCATAGAACCCCCAGTGGAGACAGAGAGTTGCGCTGAAACGATGCTGGAACTGTGTGTTTTGCACAATTTCCAGCTACGCAATCGCATGCCTCACGCGGTCGCGCCAGTCATCCTTCTACCCATTCCATGCGATCGCACCACCCACGCAATCGCGTCGACCCCCATTCCACCCCAGCCATGCGACCGCGTGCCCCACGCGATAACGTGGATTCAAATTCATTAACCCCCCAGAGACGTGAACCCTACCCTGTTGCGCCCCCAACCCCTTTTTCTCCCTCTTTTCTCTGCAAACCACCCTTAACCACCACCACCCCCCCAGCCAACCACCTTCAACCGCTGCACCTCCCTCGCCACCCAGCCACGACCGCGACGCCACCCCCTTTCCTCCCTTCCTCTCTTTCTTCCCTTTCTCTTCTATGCAACCCTCCTCCACCACCCAACCACCAACATCACTTCCAGCCACCACCTCCGACCGCTGCACCGCCAAACCCCCCAGACCTGCCACCACCGCCACGCCAACCGCCCCTCAACCGCCGCGTCAGTCACCACCACCACCACCCCCTACCATCTCTCTGCCCTACTTTCATTCATACGCCTACCAAGTTCCGCCAAATGCCGCTCTTTCAATTCGTAGATAATTGCACATTTTTTCCCTTTACGTTCAACATTAGGCTAGTTATATATGCATGTTTGTAGTGGATTCTAGGTTGTTAGGTAGCCTAGGATGTGGTTAGTGGACTTAGGCCTGTTTAATTGCGCTGTTCTTGCTACTTGTTTTCTAATTTTCGCAATTTCACTGTTTCTGTGATCTAAGCATTGTTCATATGATATTCTTACTGTTCATGCTGCTATTGCGACTACTCTTTCATGTTCATATTATTTCTATCTATTTGCAGTTTATTTTAATTCACATGAACTATTCTGCTTGATGTTTATTTTCCAGGAACTTCCAATTTTAGTCGGAATGCAGCCCAAATTTTTGTAAACTATCTTGATTTTCATTCATGTTTTAGTTTTGGCAATTTGAATTCTGCTTTACTCAGCTTTTACCAAACCAATTCATCTATGCACGGACAAGCTTTCTTCTTCTTCTCGATTTCCTGGTTAATAAATTGCATTTTGGATGCTTCAGTTCCATTTTTTGCTATTTCCATATCTATATGAATCATCATCAACTTTCTTGTTTGTACATGAGTTGACTGTAGCTTCTAATTGTAAATTCTTGTTACTTAGAAAATGATCATCATGCCACTTACTCTAACCCTCTTTTTACTAACTCACTGATTTCAACTTCCTAATCTCTTTTTCATCCCTAACCAACCTAACTTTCAGAACATTCCTTCTTGGTTTTTCACTATTCTCTGTAACCTTCTGATGCCAGGGCATTTTGGCCAGTTTCACTGACCTTTTCTTTACTGTTTTAGGGTAGTTTCATGCATTTTCTTAGGAAATAAGCAAGTTTTGGTTAGAATTTCACTTACATCTTGATTCAAGAAAACATTATGAATTTTATATGATTTCATGAGAATTATGCATGAATTGAATGATAAAATGGATGATGCATGATATCATGGGTTAGAACCTAGCTTTGATGCACTTTATTTGCTTGATTTCAGGACAAAGGAAGCAAGGAAGATGCCACGTTAATAGCCACGTTAGTCTAACTAACGTGACCATTAACGTGGAATGGAGGACAGCTTGCAACGTTAATGAGAACAGTGATCGCCAATAACGCCTGCGTGAGCCATCATAGCCCACGTTAGTTGCCACGTTAACTACGTTAACGTGGAAGCTAACGTAGAAGAGAAGTAAAACTCCAACGTTAGTGGTAAAAGTGAATGCCACTAACGTTGGAAAAGGGGGCACACCTAGCCATGTTAAGAGTCACGTTAAGTACATTACCGTGAACTCTAACGTGGAAGGAAAGAAGTGCCAACATTAGTGACACTCACCTTTGTCACTAACGTTGGACTAAGCCACAATTAGCCACCTTAGTTGCCACGTTAATTGCACTAACGTGGAAGCTAATGTAGAGGGAAGGAATGATGAACCAACGTTAGTGACACTCACCTTTGTCACTAACGTTGGAGATGGCTATCACTACCACGTTAGAAGTCACATTAACCTAAGTAACGTGAACTCTAACGTGGGAAGAAGGTTTTTGGAGCGTTAGTGACAAAGGTAAGTGTCACTAATGCTCTCGAAGATTTGGCAAGCCTACGTTAAATATCACGTTAACTATACTAACGTGAACTCTAACGAAGGGAGAAAGGGGTACTCTCAACGTTATTGGGAAAGGTAAACCCCAATAACGTTTGCGAAGGGCCAAGAGGCAACGTTAGTGGTCATGTTAGTGCCACTAACGTTGAAGTTAACGTGGACCATATTGGGTTAGGAACGTTAGTTAAAAAGGTGATTGTCACTAACGTTCTCGACCCCATACTTTCACTTAACGTTAACACCACTAACGCCCTAAGCTAAAGTCCATGCCTACTACCCACTTTCTCTGCAACTTCTTGTTCAACTTTCAGAATGCATTCTCCATCTTCGTTTTCTATTCCGAGAGCTATGAATAACTAAACCCCTTTCATTGGGTTAGGGAGCTCTGTTGTAATTTGATGGATCAATAATAATTTTCATTACTCTTCCTCTTTCTTTTCTCTTGATTTTACTAGAAAGCTTTCAATCTTCATCCAATTGGGTAGTTATCTTGGAAAAGAAGCTATTCATACTTGGATCTCTTCGGAACCTTGGAAGAGGAGTGAAGAGATCATGCTAGAAATGCTTTCTCATGTGGGACCAAATTGGGGTTTGGATGGATATAGTGACATATAATCCTACCAATATTTTGATTTGGAAATACATGTGGTATAATCAGTGACCACACTTCATCTCTTCTCATGAGCAATTAGACCAAGGAATTGGCTATTGATCAAGATTTGAGAGATTGAATTACCAAGGAATTGGAATTCAATCACTTAAGATTGCCAAGGAGATCAATGAATGCATTGATTGAGGAAGAGATGAAGATGAACTTGATCCGAAGAATATAACATCTCCTGAGCCCCATGAACTCCCCATTTCCTATCTCACCCATTCTCTTTAATTTCTGCAATTTACTTTTATGATCATCTTCCCAAATCCCCATTTAACATTCTGTAATTTATTTTCCGCCATTTACATTCAGCTCTTTATTTCCAGTATTTACATTCTCTGCTATTTACTTTCCCGCCATTTAATTTCCTGCAACTCTCACATTAAATTCTGCTTAGCTCAACTAGAACATTCTTCTAATTAAAGTTGATTGAACAATCAATCCCTGTGGGATTCGACCTCACTCTATTGTGAGTTTTTACTTGACGATAATTCGGTATACTTGCCGAGGGAAATTTGTTGAGAGACAAGTTTCCGTGCATCAAGTTTATGGCGCCGTTGCTGGGGATTGGTTTTGTATCAATAATGATTAAATTGTTGGATAACTAGATTGAGCAATGTTTTTCATTTTGTTTGATATCATTTAAGTAATTCACTTTCAGTTTAGCTATTTTCTTCTTTTTTTTCCCTACCCTTTTCTTAGTTGTTTACAATTCAGTTCACTAACCCACTAACTGTTTGATATATTGCATCACTCACACTAACAGCATTTTTAACAAGAACATTCTCTATCTTCCTTTTGCTTTGGCCTTGTTGGTTGTATGACAGGTAGAAGAAGCGAGGCTTCAACTTCCTTTGATTCCGAACCTGAGAAGACCTTCCTTAGATTAAGGAGGGAAGCAAGAGGAAAGAGACTTGTTGGTGCTGAGGAAGAGGAGGAGTATTTTGAACCAAACATGGATGAGAATATGGAGAACCACCATGAAGAAGAGGCTCACAACCATGGCAGAGAAGGTCCAGTGAATCATGCTGGGCAAGAGAGAAGAGTTTTAGGCTCTTATATAAATCCAAACCCAGGAAACTGTGGAAGTAGCATCCAAAAGCCAACCATACATGCCAACAACTTTGAACTGAAGCCACAACTCATCACTCTTGCTCAGAACAACTGTTCATTCGGAGGGAGTGTCCAAGAAGACCCCAATCAACACCTAACCACCTTTCCTGAGGATATGCGACACTGTGAAGTCTAATGGTGTTCATCCTGACACCTATAGACTGCTTCTGTTTCCCTTCTCACTCAAGGACAAAGCATCTAAATGGCTGGAATCCTTCCCGAATGAGAGTTTAACAACCTGGGAAGATGTGGTGAACAAATTCTTAGCAAGATTCTATCCCCCTCAGAGAATCAACAGGTTGAGAGCTGAGGTACAAACCTTCAGGCAGCAAGATGGTGAGACTCTATATGAAGCATGGGAGAGGTTTAAGGATCTGACAAGAAGGTGCCCACCAGATATGTTCAATGAATGGGTACAGCTACACATTTTCTATGAAGGCCTTTCTTATGAATCAAAGAAGGCAGTAGACCACTCATCCGGGGGATCTCTGAATAAGAAGAAGACCATTGAAGAAGCCATAGATGTCATTGAGACTGTAGCTGAGAATGACTACTTCTATGCTTCTGAAAGAGGCAACACTAGAGGAGTGATGGAGCTAAACAATGTGGATGCATTGCTGGCCCAGAACAAGCTGATTACCAAGCAGCTGGCTGACCTTACCAAGAAGATGGAGAGGAACCAGGTAGCAGTAATCACCACCTCATCAGCAACCCAAGAAGGAGTGAATGCAGAAGCAGAGGGTGAGCAGGAACAAGCCAACTACATTGGAAACTCATCTAGGCAGACCCATGATCCATACTCTAAAACTTACAATCCTGGTTGGAGGAACCACCCAAACTTTGGGTGGGGAAATCAACAAGATCAAGGCCAAGATCAGAGACGTCACAACCCCAACAACAATGCAGCTCACCAACACTACACACAGAGATCATATCAGCACCCACCTAACAACACCTCTCAACATCCATATCAAAACCAAAATGGCCATTCTCATCCCTCCAACTCCAACTCACCATCATCCGAGGAAAGACTCTCAAGGATTGAGACCTTTCTTGAAGGCATATGCAAAGAAATTCAAGATAACAAGGTGCTCAAAGAGGAGGTGCGAGCTAATCTAAAAAACCAGGGAGACACCATTCAGAGGCTAGAATTTCAAGTGGGATACCTCTCTGAGAAGAATCCCAAACCCACTGACAGCTTCCCAAGTGACACGGAGAAAACCCGAGAGGTAAAACAAAGAAAGTAAGATGGGAAGACTGCAAGATGGTCACCACAAGTGATAAAGGGACTGAGGAAGAGCCGAACAAACCATTAGAACAACCTGGAGACATATCAGCAGAGAAATAGGAAGAGGATCACCAAGAAACCAAAATTACACAGAAGGAGCTACTGAGGCTCTATGCACCTTTTCCCCAAAGACTCAAGGATGGTGTAGAAAAGAGAATATACTCAAAGTTCCTTGACACATTTGCATATCTCCATGTGAACATACCATTCATCAAGCCTCTCCAACAAATGCCCTCATACATTAAGTATATGAAAGAATTGCTGACCAGGAAAAGCTCACTCAAGGGAGGGCAAACAATAGTGATGAATAAGGAGTGCAGTGCTCTCATTCAACCAGAGCTGCCTACAAAAAGGAAGGACTCAGGGATTTTTACATCCCCTGTGCCATAGGAGAAACAATGTTTGACAAAGGACTCTGTGACCTGGGAGCAAGCATCAACTTAATGCCTTTATTCCTCATGAAGAAATTGCAGATCAATGAGCTAGTGCCCACAGACGTAGTCATTAGGCTGGCTGATAAAACCCAAAAACAAGCAGTAGGAGTGGTTGAAAACATGTTGGTAAAGGTTGGGAACTACTTCCTTCCTACAGAATTTGTCATATTAGAAATAGAAGAGAGTCACCTTCACCCAATCATATTGGGAAGACCATTCCTAGCTACAGCCAGAGCGCTCATAGATGTGGAGCGAGGAGAGCTAATATTGAGGATACATGACGAATAACTCGCATTCAATGTCTTTAAACCCTCACAAGAAGCAGATCAAGAAAGCAAGGAACCAAGGAAAGAGTACAACAAGGTGGAAGAAACAAGCATTGAAGCACAGGGAATTCCTTTGGTTGATGAACAAGATAATCAGCAACTGTTACAACTCAAGGAAAATCAGGAGGAACCTAAACCACCAGAGTCATACGAGACCAGCAACAAAATTTCATTGAAAGAAGAGGTCACAAAGAACAGGGCAACATCAAAAGGAACAAAGAAGAAAACACCAAGGGGTTAGAGGAACAAGAAGATCCCCACAGATAATTTCTCTCCAGGGGATAAAGTGATCTCAGCTTATTTCCCAGTTATCCCACCTCATCTCCCCACCATCCCATCTCAGCTACCTAAAGTCTTCACCATCAACAAGGTTCTCTCCCTAGAGCATGTAGAGATCCTTGATGAAGCCAATGGATATAGGTTTACTGCAAGAGGGGAAGATCTGAAGCATTACCAACCACCCTGACAAAGGGCAGAACGTCAAGCTAGTGACGCTAAAGAAGCGCTTCATGGGAGGCAACCCATGTTTTATATGCTTTTAAAGTAATTAATAATGCAAGATTCATGAATTCCAAATCAGCTTTGACATATCCTTGAATGAATCTTTTTATGCAACATATAGTGGAGGACAAGTTTGGTGTTCAAGGCATGCTAAGAGAACATGAATGCAACTCATAGCACGTCACTCTTAGCACCTTGAACAATTCCTTTTACACCACATGGCCACAAATTAAGTTTGGTGTCACCAATGTTGCATACATGGACATTCAATTGGTCAATTGATTTGTACTCATGAATAGCACTTAGTTAGTTAAAAACAAAAAATTTTAAAAAGTAGTTACTCTTTCTTTTCTTTTAAATTTTGCCGCCATTTTCCACAATTTCATTAATCACATCCCTTTATTTGTAGGAAAATTGATGGGACAATTGAAGGAGGAGGTTTCGGCCACTTCAAAAAGGAGAGGACTATACACGTGTTTTCAAGGGGATGCATTGGGAAATGTTGCCATGCAACATTGGAAGAAGAACACGCTTGGAAACTGAACCAACCCCATCATAAAGTTGATTGTAACGACCCAATTTTTAATATGTCTAGATCATACAAGAAACTGAGCGCTACCAATTTGTCTTCCTAATTATTATCTATTATTTATCATATGAGCCTGATTCGTTGTTAAAAACGTAGTTAATTTTCGGGGTATTTTTTTTTGAAAACATTTGGATTAATAGACGGAATCATTCATAATCAATTCACAACTGATAACAGATAGAACAGTTATAAACAACCACACATAAATACATCACAAGCAGTCAACAACATTCAGTGATCCAACTTTTATTTAAGTATAGACTTTTAGTTAGAACACCCCTAGATATAGCTAGATAATAACTATATACATTTATATACATACAACATCCTAGGCCTTGACCTGTTCAAAAAGTCCCTAAGCTGGCGCCCAGGTTAGCCTAGACTCTATACTCACCTAGTCCCTCTAAACTACTAAAGCAAGGGAAAGTACATTCTAGGTCTTCAAAACTCAAGTCAGGTGGAACATCACCAAAAGGTAGAACATCATCTACTACTCCTCTGCATGATCAGACATTGCCATAGGACGTCTCTCTAGTACCTCATCAAGTAGCCACACAACAGGAGTCTTGTACACATTATTTAAGTTAACGTTCGCATACAAACAGGGTGCAGACATTGGCTGGTCTCACAGTATATACATATAAACAGAGAAAGATATTCACCCTAGACTCAGAAGACTACCTATAGCGGAATCTTTTCTACAAACGGTCGTCAGTGAACTACAGAGAGGAACTCTTGCTTCCATCTGAAGGGGGAAGGGAGAGAGAAGGGGTAAGAACTGGGGAGTTCTTAGTAGGGTCGGGGTTATTAGTTAAGTTCATTAATTATATGTTGTTTTGCAAACGAATAGCAAAATACAGAAAGCAGTAAATAGAAGATGAAGATAAATAGAGGAAATAGAGAAATAGAAAACAGAACACAAACAGAAGGATACAAGAAAATACAAAACAGACACAGAGAATAGAATACAAACAAGGAAAGCATACATTCATACCACAATCATAACAAAGGAAATGCGCAACCAAGTATGATGCATGTTTGTCCTATGCAGGCCATGAGCTCACGTGTCGGTTTACACCCTGCAGCCTGACATTACCTAGGAACTAGTCCTAGATATGGCTTATTTTCTGTAGGTGAACTTTGGCCTAAAGAAATAACACCTCTGTAAGTGAACTTCGGCTTACAGAAATGGTTTAATCACAACTTTTTGTAGGTGAACATCGGCCTACAGAAATAGCACCTCTGTAAGTGAACTTCGGCTTACAAAAATAGCGCCCCTGTAAGTGAACTTCGGATTACAGGTATCACAACTCTCTGTAGGTGAACTTCGGCCTACAGGAGCAACACCTTGAGATACACAATTGATATTCACTACAGGTAAACTTCGGCCTACAGGAATAACAACTTACTGTAGGTGAACTTGGGCCTACAGGACCTCTTGGGCCAATAGAAAAGCATCAGATGAACATATAATAGAATATCATTCCACAAGGCTTAACTCTTTATTTTTATACTCTTCTCCTATTCTCTTTGTTATATTACTCTTTTCTCATTATCATCATTCAATATCATTCTCATTATTCATCATCACTTTCATATTCTTGTGCAGTACTTCTTTCTTTCTCTATTCAATCATACTATACAAACTTTACATCTTTCACTTTCACAATATCTTGGCTCAAACCATTTCTCTTTATCATATTACTCTTTTCACTTTGTCTTTTTGCTCTGCTTTGATTACTCTTTTCTCTGTATCTCTTTACTTTTCTCTGGTTACTCTGTTCTCTGTGTTTTATTTACTCTGCTCTGATTTCTCTGCTTAACGTATGTATTTAAAGCTTATGTAAATTTCGGTATGAATAGTTAGCCTGTCCCAAGTATAGGTTCATTAAGTTTATACTAAAACAGTTTAACTTTTCATATAATACCTAACCCTAGTTTGTTCACTAGTCTATGTTTGTTTTTCTGTCATTAAAACTTTACAGAATTTTCTTTGGTTTTTATCTTTTCTTTAACTTTTTATCTTTTCTTTATCTTTGCCTCACTAATATGTTTTTACCACTCCCTAAGTGTTTTATGAAGGTAATTATGAGATTCTGCGCTTAAAGTTGTTTTTCTAAAGCTTTTACAGAAAATTGCCTTTTCCGCATTATTTTATTATTTTTATTAAAATATTATTTTTAATTAAATATTATTATTTAATATTTTATTAATATATTTTCGAAAATTACCTTAACTTTACCCTTAACCTTTAAAATTCACTTTTTACCACCCGTAACTTTTAATATTTCTACTTTTACCACCCTAACTTTCAGAAATTACCATATAACTCCTTAAACACCAAAAATTTTACTTTCTTGCCCTTTCTAAGATCTAAAAGGTGTTCTTCAATGTTCTTCACCACACTCAAAGTGTTCTTCGTGTTCTTCGTATATTCTTCAAATTCTTTCTCTGTTTTTACCCATTTTTCAGTCTTTTCAGCAACCAATTTTTACCAAAATTCAAAATAAATTTCCAGCCACTAAAACCCCATCTTTTCTACATGATTTTAATGCAAATTGAACCTCAATTTAAACTCTAGGGTTTCCTTTTCCAGCAACCACAAGAACACACATTCATAGCTTGAATTTCATCAAATTTCATCAAATTTTCAACAAAATTTCAACAAGAATTACTCATACAAACAATCAATTTCAAGCACAGCCAAACCATATCATAATCACACAACTCAAACACAATCAATCAAGATTAAATTCGTCAATTCCTACCTGGTTTTGCTGCTCCTAATTCGGTTAAAGTATAACTACTAAAACTAGATGTATCGGAACACTCGTAAAAATATCTCTAAAAATTATTTTTTGAGCTACTAGCATAAATGACACTAGTAACATATTTATTATGAGAATAAAACATGTATAATGAGGCCTTAGCATTGCTAAAGTCATCAGAGAGTGCTGGTGCTAAGCTGCACCAGTAAACCGTAAACCCGGTTAAACCGATTTTCTGTTTTTAACTAAAACAGACCAGATAACCTTATAATATCATTCAAGAATTTTCTAATACTAATATAATGATAATATTATACTATTATCTCTCTCCTCTCATGAATCGAGTCCGGTTCGTCAAACAGAGACTCTTTACGAAAATCAGAATCAAAACTGCCAACCGATACGGTTCAAAAACTAGGTTCTTCACGATTGCGTTATCGAGCTTGCCTCAGAAAAGGTTCTAGCTTAAGGATGACATAATGACAATGAGGATTGAGATACTTTTTGATATAGAAGAGGTGTTCCCTTTACTGATCTTTTGGCAAAATCCGTGCCTTCAGAAAAGATCTCGCATACTCGAAAATCAGGGTTGTTACATTCTACCCTCCTAAAAGAAAATTTTGCCCTCAAAATTTCAGCCGCATGTAAGAATCCATCGTCAAGCAGTCTATTTCCTTCAAGCCATCCTGACGAAGATATCAGTTTATTCCTTACAGCATCTAAATATCACATAGCCATTGGCCATGGAGATCATAACAGCTATAAGAATAGTTGTGCCTCTCACGAATTTGTCGTTCGGAACTCGATTAAACCATGCCTATTCACAGTCATTGAGGTCTTATCTGCACCAAACAATCAATATTAAGGTGATCAGTCTTAATATCTCAAGTTAGGCACGAAGATTCCCAAAATGAGCACTCATAGACATTCATGCCAAATGTATCTTGAAGATACCCTAACAGCATGAGACACACAAGCAGAGTATGCAATGAAGCATAGTCAGTCCACTCCCCAGGCTCTACTGGGAACGAACTGCTCTGATACCAAATTGTAACGACCCAATTTTTAATATGTCTAGATCATACCAAAAACTGAGCGCTACCAATTTGTCTTCCTAATTATTATCTATTATTTATCATATGAGCCTGATTCGTTGTTAAAAACGTAGTTAATTTTCGGGGTATTTTTTTTTGAAAACATTTGGATTAATAGACGGAATCATTCATAATCAATTCACAACTGATAACAGATAAAACAGTTATAAACAACCACACATAAATACATCACAAGCAGTCAACAACATTCAGTGATCCAATTTTTATTTAAGTATAGACTTTTAGTTAGAACCCCCCTAGATATAGCTAGATAATAACTATATACATTTATATAAATACAACATCCTAGGCCCTGACCTGTTCAAGAAGTCCCTAAGCTGGCGCCCAGGCTAGCCTAGACTCTATACTCACCTAGTCCCTCTAAACTACTAAAGCAAGGGAAAGTACGTTCTAGGTCTTCAAAACTCAAGTCAGGTGGAACATCACCAAAAGGTAGAACATCATCTGCTACTCCTCTGCACGATCAGACATTGCCATAGGACGTCTCTCTGGTACCTCATCAAGTAGCCACAAAACAGGAGTCTCGTACACATTATTTAAGTTAACATTCGCATACAAACAGGGTGCAGACATTGGCTGGTCTCACAGTATATACATATAAACAGAGAAAGATATTCACCCTAGACTCAGAAGACTACCTAGAGCGGAATCCTTTCTACAAACGGTCATCAGTGAACTACAGAGAGGAACTCTTGCTTCCATCTGAAGGGGGGAAGGGAGAGAGAAGGGGTAAGAACTGGGGAGTTCTTAGTAGGGTCGGGGTTATTAGTTAAGTTCATTAATTATATGTTGTTTTGCAAACGAATGGCAAAATACAGAAAGCAGTAAATAGAAGATGAAGATAAATAGAGGAAATAGAGAAATAAAAAACAGAACACAAACAAAAGGATACAAGAAAATACAAAATAGACACAGAGAATAGAATACAAACAAGAAAAGCATACATTCATACCACAATCATAACAAAGGAAATGCACAACCAAGTATGATGCATGTCTGTCCTATGCAGGCCATGAGCTCACGTGTCGGTTTACACCCTGCAGCCCGACATTACCTAGGAACTAGTCCTAGATACGGCTTATTTTCTGTAGGTGAATTTCGGCCTACAGAAATAGCACTCCCGTAAGTGAACTTCGGCTTACATGAATAGTCTAAACAAAACACAACAACTTTCTGTAGGTGAACTTCGGCCTACAGAAATAGCACCTCTGTAAGTGAACTTCGGGTTACAAAAATGGTTTAATCACAACAACTTTTTGTAGGTGAACTTTGGCCTACAGAAATAGCACCTCTGTAAGTGAACTTCGGCTTACAGAAATAGCGCCCCTGTAAGTGAACTTCGGCTTACAGGTATCACAACTCTCTGTAGGTGAACTTCGGCCTACAGGAGCAACACCCTGAGATACACAATTGATATTCACTGCAGGTGAACTTCGGCCTACAGGAATAACAACTTACTGTAGGTGAACTTGGGCCTACAGGACCTCTAGGGCCAATAGAAAAGCATCAGATGAACATATAATAGAATATCATGCCACAAGGCTTAACTCTTTATTTTTATACTCTTCTCCTCTATTCTCTTTGTTATATTACTCTTTTCTCATTATCATCATTCAATATCATTCTCATTATTCATTATCACTTTCACATTCTTGTGCAGTACTTCTTTCTTTCTTTATTCAATCATACTATACAAACTTTAAAACTTTCACTTTCACAATATCTTGGCTCAAACCATTTCTCTTTATCATATTACTCTTTTCACTTTGTCTTTTTACTCTGCTTTGATTACTCTTTTCTCTGTATCTCTTTACTTTTCTCTGGTTACTCTGTTCTCTGTGTTTTCTTTACTCTGCTCTGATTTCTCTGCTTAACGTATGTATTTAAAGCTTATGTAAATTTTGGTATGAATAGTTAGCCTGTCCCAAGTATAGGTTCATTAAGTTTATACTGAAACTTTTCATATAATACCTAACCCTAGTCGCAACTCAAGGACTAACTATGTTGCCCTAGTTTGTTCACTAGTCTCTGTCTATTTTTCTGTCATTAAAACTTTACAGAATTTTCTTTAGTTTTTATCTTTTCTTTAACTTTTTATCTTTTCTTTATCTTTGCCTCATTGATATGTTTTTACCACTCCCTAAGTGTTTTATGAAGGTAATTATGAGATTCTGCGCTTAAAGTTGTCTTTCTAAAGCTTTTACAGAAAACTGCCTTTTCCGCATTATTTTATTATTTTTATTAAAATATTATTTTTAATTAAATATTATTATTTATTATTTTATTAATATATTTTCGAAAATTACCTTAACTTTACCCTTAACCTTTAAAATTCACTTTTTACCACCCGTAACTTTTAATATTTCTACTTTTACCACCCTAACTTTCAGAAATTACCATATAACCCCTTAAACACCAAAAATTTTACTTCGTTGCCCTTTCTAAGATCTAAAAGGTGTTCTTCAATGTTCTTCACCACACCCAAAGTGTTCTTCGTGTTCTTCGTATGTTCTTCAAATTCTTTCTCTGTTTTTACCCATTTTTCAGTCTTTTCAGCAACCGATTTTTACCAAAATTCAAAATAAATTTCCAGCCACTAAAACCCCATCTTTTCTACATGATTTTAACGAAAATTGAACCTCAATTTAAACTCTAGGGTTTCGTTTTCCAGCAGCCACAAGAACACACATTTATAGCTTGAATTTCATCAATTTTCATCAAATTTTCACCAAAATTTCAACAAGAATTACCCATACAAACAATCAATTTCAAGCACAGCCAAACCATATCGTAATCACACAACTCACACACAATCAATCAAGATTAAATTCGTCAATCCCAACCTGGTTTTGCTGCTCCTAATTTGGTTAGACTTTTAGGTGGTCCTTAACCACTTTTCCTCCTAAATCACATCAAGAACAACTTTAAATCCAAAAATTCTCAACTGACCAAATCTCACTCAGTTTGTTAGGAAGAGATATCTCACCTTAGACTTGCTGGAAATTAATGTTTCTTGGCCCTCAAGTCAAGTTAAGCATGATTCCAAAAGAAGAACGTCAAGAAAATACATGTTTTGCATGGTTTTCCTTGAAAACCGAATTGAAGAGGGAGGGAGACAGCCATCTCACCTTATTTCCAACCTTGATAAGTCACATGGTTATGTAGAGGAAGAAGAGAGGATCATTTTGGTGAAATCGGAGTTTTGGTTTGAGTTTTGGTTCAGAAGAAATCAAGCTTTGAAGATTAAGTGTTCATGAAGTTTTCTCTCTTTTCTCTCCTTTAAATTTCGGCCAAAGGGAGTAAATGACCAGCCTTGGAGTGTCTTGGGGGTGTAAGGTGAGTTGTGATTGGTTGGCTTGGAGGTGGGTTAAAATAATATTAAAATATCTCAGGTGTATAACTACTAAAACTAGATGTATCGGAACACTCGTAAAATCATCTCTAAAAATTATTTTCTGAGTTACTAGCATAAATGAAACTAGTAACATATTTATTATGAGAATAAAACATGTATAATGAGCCCTTAGTATTGCTAAAGTCATCAGAGAGTGCTGGTGCTAATCTGCACCAGTAAACCGTAAACCCGGTTAAACTGATTTTCTGTTTTTAACTAAAGCAGACCAGGTAACCTTATAATATCATTCAAGCATTTTCTAATACTAATATAATGATAATATTATACTATTATCTCTCTCCTCTCATGAATCGAGTCCGGTTCGTCAAACAGAGACTCTTTACGAAAATTAGAATCAAAATTGCCAACCGATATGGTTCAAAAACTAGGTTCTTCACGATTGCGTTATCGAGCTTGCCTCGGAAAAGGTTCTAGCTTAAGGATAACATAATGACAATGAGGATTGAGATACTTTTTGATATAGAAGAGGTGTTCCCTTTACTGATCTTCTGGCGAAATTCGTGCCTTCAGAAAACATCTCGCATACTTGAAAATCAGGGTTGTTACATTGATGATCCATATGCTCATCCCATTCTAAACCCCATCCGTTCATCATACACCCACTCCATCAATCCACACCTCTCATTCACCCACCAATTCCCTATATAAGTGGTTCTTATTCCATACTCCCTTTCACATTCAAATTTTCATCCGTTACACTTCCCACTCTCGGCACCCAACCCCTTTTTGCCCATCAAAAACACTCTCAATCTTAACCGGCCGAAGCCAATTATCCACACCCGTTACACCTTCACGTATCAACAACCACTTATGGCATCATCAAGCTCTAAGAGAAGAAAAAGGAAGGAGCCTATGGAGCAATGCCCTTTCGATGAGAAGAAATTCAAAACCTTTCACCATGCATTGGATGGATGGTTGATAAGGAGATCATATATGAGCTAGGCTTTCAAGTCAGAAAAACTGAGTGCCCTGAAATCACAGAGAAGATGGAAAAGAGAAGATGAGAGCTCCTTACTGATCCAGTTATAAAAGTAAATGCAACTCTTGTAAGAGAGTTTTATGTAGTCAGGTATGATAAGGCAGATGACTCCTATATAAGCTTCGTGAGAGGGGTAACCGTGGACTTCAGCCCCATGAGCATCATGAGGGCATTAAAGCTGCGAGCCATACCATTTGCAGAAGAAAGCTATCACTCCAAAATAGATGGTAGCCCCAATCATGACCAGATTGTACATGATATTTGCGTGCAAGGAGCTGATTGGGTACGAGATCCTCAGGGGAAACCCAAGTTCATCAAGAGAGGGGACCTCACCCCTGAGGCAAGGGGGTGGTTTGAAATCGTAAGGAGATCCATCCTTCCTGTCAGGAATAACTCAGAGGTGAATCTTAAGAGAGCAACAATGGTGCAGTGTATACTTAAAGGGGGAGAGATCAAGGTCCATGAACTTATAACTCAAGGTATTAGGAAGATGGCTAAAAAGACGAATACAGAGCATTGCAGAAGGAGTTTACATGAACGAGACTGGACATCATGTAAACACTCAAGCCAGGCTCGGGTACTTAGTTGGACAACTGCCTGTACTGCACCCGGGAATCACAAGATATGAAGAGGTAAAGGATGAATTAGCGCGAGAAGAAAGAGAGAGGGTAGAAAAGAGTCATGAATCAGTAAGGAAGGCACTTGAGGAGTGGAAGAAAGCCAGACTAGCACGGACACGAGGAAACACAAGTGGACATAAAGGGGACAAATAAGAGGGAGAGCATGAGCAACCCCATGAGTAAAAGGTGGTGGAGTTCCCCCTTTGTTCCATCTTTTTCAAGTTTTTAAATAAGGAAAATCATGTATGAAATAGAACATGCTTCCATAGTAGTTTAGGATTTTAAATTCTGCCTTTAAGTTTTCATTGCTTAGGTCTATGCTTGCTAGTCCAAGTTACCTGCTGCATTTTCACCATGCTTGCTTGTATGCTTGTCCTTTTGAATCAAATAAAAAGAGAATGTATGCTATGAAAGACCAGAGTGAAGTTCATATTGTGGAGTAGGTTCCTAAACTTGTGGTGTAGTAATTACTTAGCTAAGTTGGTTCACCAACAAGGTAGGAAGGCAACTATCTGTCCTGAAGTCATATGCTTGAAGCAAACCCCATGAGACCAGTTAATTAACAAGATCCTAATAAGAAAAAGGAAAAGAACAATAAGAGTTGAAAAAGAAAGAAAAGTAATAAGAAATAAGGCTAGGCACCAAGGGCTTGAATCTTGAGGAATGTGTCTGTGGTGCTCTTGTACCAAGGATCTGCTTGGATGAATAAGTGATGAGTATTTTGGTAGGAAAAAAAATTTCTCCCAAAACACATAAATCTAACCAGCAAGTGTACCGGGTCGTATCAAGTAATAAAAACTCACGGGAGTGAGGTCGATCCCACAGGGATTGAAGGATTGAGCAATTTTAGTTTAGTGGTTGATTTAGTCAAGCGAATCTAGTGTTGGTTGGGGGATTTGTGATTTGCAGAATTTAAATTGCATGAAAGTAAAGAGTGCAGGAAATTAAATTGCTGAATCTTAAGGAACAAGAAATTAAATGGCAGAAACTTAGAGTGTTTGCTCCTCTTCCTTGAATTTTCATGTGCCAACGTTAGCCTCCAAGTTAGGGGTCTAACGTTGGCGCAAACTTTTGGTGCTAAGGGGAGAAATTCATGTGCCAACGTTAGCCTCAAAGTTAGGGGGCTAACATTGGCGCAAACTTTTGAAGCCCAGGGGAGAAATTCTTGTGCCAACGTTAGCCTCAAAGTTAGGGGGCTAACGTTGGCGCAAACTTTTGAAGCCCAGGGGAGAATTTTCAAGTTCCAACGTTAGCCTCCAAGTTAGGGGGCTGACGTTGGGGCTAACTTTTCAACCAAAAGTTTGTGCAAAAGTTTGATGCTAACTTTAGGTCTAGCTTTTTGCTTCCTGGTTCAATTTCACTTATTCCATTGTCCTCTCTTCACTCCTAGCCATTCCTTCTTGCTTCAACCTTTCTCCAAGCTTTCTTCACCTATCATTAATTAACCAAACTCATCAAAGCTATGCTCAAAATCATGAGATATTCATTCTTTCATAATATGCAACAAATGTAGCATAAAACCTCATGAAATGGCATGAATTCATATATGGTTGGTTCAATCAAGGAAAACATGAAAATATACTCAATTAGCTTGCTTGTAGCTCAAGAAAGTGCATAATTCTAATAAAAACAAGAGAAAAAGACTAGCTAAAATAGGCTAGGATGACTTGTCATCAATAAGTTCTTAGGAGTGCTTCATCACTTGGTAACTTGGGCTAACTAACCCGGGATTATCAACTGAAAATCCACTATCAAGAGCAACCTTGCTACAGAACATTTAGTAACCCAAAGAGGTGCTAGACACCAAGGCCTCAAGGAAAGAAAATAACAAACCATGTGCCTGTGGTGTGTATGTATGGGGAAGAGAGACTTGAGGGAGTAAGTCCTTAGGGGTGTTTCAACACCTAGCACCTTGAACCAACTGGTTCGGGAGTGTTGGATGAAAGCTTATTTTAAAAACTCGCCCCCTCATAGAACACTTAGCCTAAGGATGCAATAAACCTTGAAAATACAAAGGGATCAATAAATAAAAGTCTCAAAGGGTGCAATCAAGTGAGTATTCCAGGGCATGATAAAGGTCTGAAAGCCAATAAAGGAATGAACCTAAGTTGCTATGCATGAAACTCCATAAAACCAAGAACATGACTTCCACAATAATGATTCATTTCTCTTGTCATTTCATTCATCATTCTCTTGTTCCAGTACTTGCTTAGGGACAAGCAAGCTTTAAGTTTGGTGTTGTGATGCCAGGGCATTTTGGCCAATTTCACTGACCTTTTCTTTACTGTTTTAGGGTAGTTTCATGCATTTTCTTAGGAAATAAGCAAGTTTTGGTTAGAATTTCACTTACATCTTGATTCAAGCAAACATTGTGAATTTTATATGATTTCATGAGAATTATGCATGAATTAAATGATAAAATGGATGATGCATGATATCATGGGTTAGAACCTAGCTTTGATGCACTTTATTTGCTTGATTTCAGGACAAAGAAAGCAAGGAAGATGCCACGTTAATATCCACGTTAGTCTAACTAACGTGACCATTAACGTAGAATGGAGGACAGCTTGCAACGTTAATGAGAAAAATGATCACCAATAACGCCTGCATGAGCCATCATAGCCCACGTTAGTTGCCACGTTAACTACGTTAACGTGGAAGCTAACGTAGAAGAGAAGTAAAACTCCAACGTTAGTGGTAAAAGTGAATGCCACTAACGTTGGAAAAGGGGGCACACCTAGCCATGTTAAGAGTCACATTAAGTACATTAACGTGAACTCTAACGTGGAAGGAAAGAAGTGCCAACATTAGTGACACTCACCTTTGTCACTAACGTTGGACTAAGCCACCATTAGCCACGTTAGTTGCCACGTTAATTGCACTAACGTGGAAGCTAACATAGAGGGAAGGAATGATGAACCAACGTTAGTGACACTCACCTTTGTCACTAACGTTGGAGATGGCTATCACTACCACGTTAGAAGTCACGTTAACCTAAGTAACGTGAACTCTAACGTGGAAAGAAGGGTGTTTGGAGCGTTAGTGACAAAGGTAAGTGTCACTAACGCTCTCGAAGATTTGGCAAGCCTACGTTAAAGGTCACGTTAACTATACTAACGTGAACTTTAAGGAAGGGAGAAAGGGGTACTCTCAACGTTATTGGGAAAGGTAAACCCCAATAATGTTTGCGAAGGGCCAAGAGGCAACGTTAGTGGTCACGTTAGTGCCACTAACGTTGAACTTAACGTGGACCATTTTGGGTTAGGAACGTTAGTGAAAAAGGTGATTGTCACTAACGTTCTCGACCCCATACTTTCACTTAACGTTAACACTACTAACGCCCTAAGCTAAAGTCCATGCCTACTGCACACTTTCTCTGCAAGTGAAGCTGAGCCCACTAAAGATGATAACTGCTTCAACTCAAGATCCAAAGGCCCATATCCAAAACATTGAAGAGCCAACTAGAAGATCAGAAGAGTAGGATAAATAGGAGTAGTTTTGAACTAGAGAGAAGCTTTGGATTGGGAGAACTACTCTCTGTATAATTTTACTTTCTCTGCAACTTCTAGTTCAACTTTCAGAATGCATTCTCCATCTTCGTTTTCTATTATGAGAGCTATGAACAACTAAACCCCTTTCATTGGGTTAGGGAGCTCTGTTGTAATTTGATGGATCAATAATAATTTTCATTATTCTTCCTCTTTCTTTTCTCTTGATTTTACTAGAAAGCTTTCAATCTTCATCCAATTGGGTAGTTATCTTGGAAAAGAAGCTATTTATACTTGGATCTCTTCGAAACCTTGTAAGAGGAATGAAGAGATCATGCTAGAAATGCTTTCTCATGTGGGACCAAATTGGGGTTTGGATGGATATAGTGACATATAATCCTACCAACATTTTGATTTGGAAATACATGTGGTATAATCAGTGACTACACTTCATCTCTTCTCATGAGCAATTAGACCAAGGAATTGGCTATTGATCAAGATTTGAGAGATTGAATTACCAAGGAATTGGAATTCAATCACTTAAGATTGCCAAGGAGATCAATGAATGCATTGATTGAGGAAGAGATGAAGATGAACTTGATCCGGAGAATATAACATCTCCTGAGCCCAATGAACTCCCCATTTCCTATCTCACCCATTCTCTTTAATTTCTGCAATTTACTTTTATGATCATCTTCCCAAATCCCCATTTAACATTCTGCAATTTACTTTCCGTCATTTACATTCAGCTCTTTATTTCCAGTATTTACATTCTCTACTATTTACTTTCCCGCCATTTAATTTCCTGCAACTCTCACATTAAATTCTGCTTAGCTCAACTAGAACATTCCTCTAATTAAAGTTTATTGACCAATCAATCCCTGTGGGATTCGACCTCACTCTATTATGAGTTTTTACTTGACGATAATTCGGTATACTTGCCGAGGGAAATTTGTTGAGAGACAAGTTTTCGTGCATCACCTTCTAACCAAGGCCTGATGATAATTTTTCCTAATTAACATGAATTCTATTTATATCACATTTTGGATTGTGAATTTTTTTTCTCAGATTTCTAACTCCTATACAATCCATAATGCACATTTACTCAACTCATTTCATTATTCTACTGCTCCTTTGCCACTATGTGCTTATTTTTTTATTTGCCTACTTGTTTTCCTGTTTTTATTATATCCTAGATTTCTGTTTTTCAAGATGTCTGACACTCAAAGAAAAGCAAAAGGAAAGGCAGCAACTGGCAAACGGAAAAGAGGAGAATCCTCTATGTCCATCCTGGACATCATCCATGATGATTCCTGGCGGGAGAAACACTTTACCCCGCATGAGAAGGCTGACCAGCTACTCCCTACCACTGATCCCACTAAGTTTGCAAACAGATACTGCGAGTTGAAGTATCCGGTGTTAGCAACCTCCAGGAACCTGTACATGGAGCGGACTCTAAAAATTTCGGAAGAACTCCAGCAATACACCTCCGATCAGATCAAACAAAGAGGCTGGTTCTTCCTGGAGAGAAACCTAACAGAGGTCAATGCTTCTTGGGTAAGAGAGTTTTACTGAAATTACTTCAAAACTTCCCTAGATGCAGTGAACCTAAGAGGGAAGCAGATACTGGTCACTGAAGAGGCCATTGAGGATATTCTGAAGCTTCCGCCTAAATCCGATCAGCTTGATGGTTACCAAAAGGCTGAGGAGGACATGCGCTTTATGAAGTTTGACTGGGATATGGTCAAGGAAAGGATTGCGCTTGACCCGACTGTCCCATGGGGCATGGGTCAGAACACCACCATGCCTAAGGGAATCAAGCGAATATACTTAAATGATGAGGCTCGGCTCTGGCACCAGATCCTGAGCAACTTTATTATGCCGAGTACTCATGAGACGGAGCTATCTGCCGCTATGATCACCCTCCTCTGGTGTGTGATGGAGGGTAAGGACCTGTACCTGCCACGTTTCATCTGGTACTACATGGCCAGGGTCCACCTCAGAGGCACTCTCCCCTTCCCATATCTGATTACCCAGCTCGGCCGTCGGGCTGACGTGCCTTCGGAGGATACTGATGAGAAGCTACCTGCTGCAGGAACTTTCTGGCTTTGGGCTACAGACCTCCATTCCTCACTGCCCCTGATGAAACAGCCACACCTTCAACTGGCCCGTCTTCATCTACTGCTACCCCAGCTACCACCACTGCACCTCCACCTGCCTCAGAGCCAGTTTATCACCTCATGCACCACCTATTTTAGCAGCTTGACCAGATGGAGCGCCGCAACCGGTGCCGATATGAGAGATCTGAGTGTCGCAGCAAGCGACGCTATGAGCACCTAAAGCTGATGATACGATCTGGCGCCGACATCCCCTCCGAGCCTGACACACCATCAGAGCCATCTGAGGAGGAGGCGGATGATCATGAGGTGGAGATCCATCCACAGACAGAGGCTGAGCAGGTCGCATCACAGTAGGAGGCGCCGCATCAGATTCAAGCTGCAGACCCAGAGGTTTCTATTCAGTCCGCACCTCCTCTGCAGCAGGCAAACCCTCAGACCACACCACAAAGACTCCAGCCACACCTTATTCCAGTGATGACACTCCTTCACACCCTACTTGATTGAGCATCGAGGACGATGCTTTATTTTAAGTATGGGGAGGTTGCCATCTTTGGCGTATTTTTCTTGGTGAACTACTACAGACTCTTTTTATTTTATTTTGTTATTTTTCTGTATTTTGATCTTTATTTTTATTTCTTAGTACTTATATATTGCTCTTTTCATGTATTTCTACTCTATTTCTGCATATTGCACTTTAGTTTATATTTTAGCCAGTTAGTTTAGTTGCAATTCTAACTTATTAGTTATAGAATATGTGGATTAATTAGTATAGTTTACCCTTTTAGCATATGATAAGTTTAGTTTAAATTGAAAATAAAAAGGAAGTAAACTAGAGACTTTAACATAATAAAAACAATCCACACCTTGTATATATTGCATTACATGTTAGTTAGTTTACAATATTTCATCAAGGAGAAACACTAAAACTTTAAAGCCACCCTAAGGTTTACATTGAGAATAATGGAAACTCTTAAATTTTTACTTGCATGACATATATAACTGAGATATGATTTTTGAGCTATAGAACACACAGCCTGTGAGTTTTGAGCTTAATTGTATGGTTACATTCAAACCATAATATTTTATTCCTGTGTGTTTCGCCCTTCTTTTTTATTCTGATGTTCTTTACTTTGTTTTAATCTATATGTCCAATTATAGAATATAGATACATACCAAGAAAGTGATTGAGGCCATTGTTTGATTCTAGCTCACTTATCCCAAAATTAGCCTACCTTTTACATCACCCTTGTTAACCCCCTTGAGCTTTTAATCATCTCTTGTTCTATAAACTACAGTGCTAGCCTTAAGCAGAAAAACAAAATAAAAATCCCAAGTTGAATCCTTGGTTAGCTTAAGATAGAAGTTGTGAATTGTTTAAGTGTGGGGAATCTTATGGGAACATGGATTATGGAAACAAAGGTAGAAAGTTAAAAAAAGAATAAAGACATTTCAAAATAAAAGTTTTGGGAAGCATGCTCATGTGAATCGAAACAATTAAATTACCATGTGGATCAAAAAAAAATTTTATTTAAATAAAGGGGATACAAAATTCCCCAATTGCAAAATAAAAAGGAATCAATGCACATGGGACAAAAGTTAAAGTTAATATATGAGCTTGCAATATAAAGTGAGAAAATTTGGGTAAATAGGTAGAGAAGCTTTGCTTTACAAAATATGTATGTTAGGTGAGATCTTAGACTAATCAAGGATTCACTTATTAGCTCACTTAGCCTTATACATATACCCTTACCTTTACCTTGGCCCCATTACAACCTTAAATAAAGACCTCATGATTTTTGTATGTCTGTATTCTGTAATTATTGATTGGTTAGATGAAGAACAAAGTTATAGAAAGTAAGGATAAAAAGAAGAATAGAGTTATTAACCCAATAAACACTGAGTGACTAGAGAGTAAACACAAAATCCAGTGAGGGTTCAATAGCTCATCAACATATATCTCTACTTAAATTATTGATTGTCTTGCAAGTTTGTACAATATTTTTCTTCCCCATCTCAATTGTAAAAGTGCTTTAACATTATCTAAGGTTTGGCTATGCATATATGATTCCTTGAGAATGTGAATTAATTCAACTACATGTAAGTTTTATATAGAAGTGAATGAAAATTAGAATTGCATGACTCATTTAGGTAGTTGCATTTAGAATAGATTGCATTGCATGAGATTCCACCACTTCAACCTTACCTTACTCTTTATCTTGGATTTCGCATGAGGATATGCTATTGTTTAAGTGTGGGGAGGTTGATAAACCCATATTTTATGATATATTTTGTGCTCAATTTAGGTGATTTATTCAATCCTTCACTCACTTATTCATGTTAATTGCATGGTTTTACTTTCCCTTCCTTATTATGTGATGTATGTGAAAAACATGTTTCCTATGCTTTAAGAATATTTATTTTAACTACCCTTTATTACCATTCGATGCCGTGATTTGTGTGTTGAGTAGTTTCAGATCTTCTAAGGCAGGAATGACTTAAAGGATGGTAAGGAAACATACAAAAATGGAAGGAAAGCACAAAATGGAGTTTTTGAAGAAACTGGCAGCGACGCGAACACGTGGACGACGCGGCCGCATGACCAACGCGAAAAGACATCGACGCAAACGCGTGACTGACGCGATCGCGCGCCTTGAGCAGAACGCAGATGACGCGGACGCATGACCGAAGCGAACGCGTGATAAGGAAAACTCCAGATGACACGACCGCATGACCCACGTGGACGCGTGACAGAGGCCATGCACCAGAAATTACAGAAAATGCTCCCAGCGATTTCTGAAGCCCTTTTTGGCCCAAATCCAAGTCCAGAAGGCACAGATCAGAGGTTATGAAGTGGGGGAATGCATCCATTCAAGAGGGGGTCTTCAATTATTCACTTTTGATAGTTTAGATGTTGAGGATTTAGGATTTTTCTTGCTTTCATGATTGCCCCTTTTTATCAGGTTCAACTTTCCTTTTAATTAATTATTTTCTCAATTTGACTTATGAACTTTTCTATGTTACATATGACTCTTTTAATTAATGTTATTTGAGGTAATTCAGTTTATTATTGCTCTCTTTTATTTATGTTACTGTTACTTCCAATCTGAAGACATTTTTATTCCAATAGATTTACTTTTCCCCTTTTGGTCTTGGTTAAGAAATCAGTAACTCAGGAGTTATCAAACTCAACGTGATTGATAATTGTTATCTTTGCTAATTGAATTGAACTTCAATAATTCCGGTCCTTTCTTAGGAATTGACTAGAACTTGAAGATCAGACTAATTAATCCACTTGATCTTCCATTGCTTTAGTAAAGGCTAACTAAGTGGGATTAAGATTCAATTCACATCTCCATTGATAAGGATAACTAGGATAGGACTTCCAATTTCTCATACCTTGCCAAAAGTGTGTTTTACAGTTATTTATTTATTTTACAATCATTTACTTATTTTAATTGCAATTTAAATTACTTGCTCCCTACTTTCAAAACCCCAATTTACAATCTTCATAACCAATAATAAGAACATACTTCCCTGCAGTTCCTTGAGAAGACGACCCGAGATTTAAATACTTCGGTTACAATTTATTTAGGGGTTTGTTACTTGTGACAACCAAAACATTTGTAAGAAAGGTTGATTACTTGGTTTAGTAACTATACTTGCAACGAGAGTTTAATATAACTTCTAAACCATCAATCTTCAGTTCTTCAGGTCCCAAGCTCGAATCCTTGGGGAAGCATTGCTGGCCCTTTTTCCTTGTGCAACAAGGTGACGCCTCCTCCTTGCTTCCTTGATGTGCATGGTTCGACTCCCAGGGAATGCAAACAAGCCAATTTTGGGTTGTTTTCTTGCAAGGTAGCGCTTCATCCTCCTCCCTTGGCCTTGGGTTCGAGTCTCTTGGCATGCACTAGCAACTCTCTTTCTTTGATTTTTTCTTGAGGCATGCTCGATAAAGCTATTGGCAAGAGTTGAGCTTTGAAACTTTGCCTTGTTTCCTTTGCTGTTGAGTAGCACTCGGTTCTTGGCAAGAGCTGAGCTTTCCTTTTGCTTTGCCTTTGGCTTTGGAGTAGCGCTCCTTGTGAGAGCTCTAGCCTCTTGGCAAGAGCTTTAGGCTCTTGCTCCTTTGCTTTCTTGGCCTTGAATAAGGCTCTTGTGGAGAGCTTTGAGTTCTTGGTAAGAGCTCTATGACTCTTGCTCCATGATGTGCCACGCTTTCCTTGTTTGGCTACGCTTCCTAGGCCACGCTTTTTTGTTTTTTTTTTCTTCGCCTACAAATAATCAAAACAACCAATCAAAGTATCACCAAATTCACAAGGTTTAAAATTCATTCAAAAACCAATTAATTTTAGCTTAAACATTATGACTTTGTGTCAATTAAAGGGTGGTTGATTGATTTAACAAAACCATGCAATTCCACTCTAAATTACTTACTTACAATGCAAGAAAGTGCATAAAACCAAATGAAACAAGTGAAAAATGCTTGAAAATCTAGCATAAGATGACTTTGCATCATGGCACGCCCAGGGTCTTCTTAAGTGTTGGTGTTGGCCTGGCATGCCACGCCTTCGAACCCAAGTGGCACGCCCAGGCTTTTTCCTTCTTCCTTTCATCTCTGGAAAGTTGAACTAGTGTGGCACGCCCATGGTCTGACGTGCCACGCCCAGGGTCTGGTGTGCCACGCCCACTTTGTATGCTTGGTTCCTCTTCTCTGGTCAATTGAGCTAGTGTGGCACGCCCAGGGTTTGGCGTTCCATGCCCATTATGTGTGCTTGATCCTTCTCTCTAGCCAATTGAACTAGCGTGGCACGCCCAGGGTCTGGCGTGCCACACCCAGCATTCCTCTTTGATCCAGTAGCTGGCGTGCCACGCCTGGGTCTTCAAGTGGCATACCTAAGTGAGAATATGGAACTGGCGTGCCACGCCTTTGACACCAAGTGGCACGCCCAGCCTTTGCTTTGGCCCTTTTTATCATTGGCGTGCCACGCCTAGATGTTCAAGTGGCACGCCTAAGTGAGGATGAGAGCTTGGCGTGCCATGCCTTCAACACCAAGTGGCACTCCCAGCCTTTGCTTTGGTCTCTTTGAGTGTTGGCGTGCCACGCCTGGGTCTTCAAGTGGCACAGTCATGTGAAAATTGAGGGTTGGCGGGCCACGCCTTCGATACCAAGTGGCACACCCAGCCTTTTGGCCTTTCAACCTCTTCTCTGGAAACTTGTACTAGCGTGCCACGCCTTGATGCTCAAGTAGCACGCCCCTTTAGTGTGGCTCTTTTAAGCTTGGCGTGCCATGCCCGGGTCTTCAAGTGGCACGCCCAAGTGACAATTTGAAGCTTGCGTGCCACGCCTTCGATACCAAGTGGCACGCCCAAGTGATGATCCCCTCTAGATGGATGAACTGGCGTGCCACGCCCCATGGTTCAAGTGGCACGCCCATAGTGTGTGATGGGCTTTGGCGTGCCACGCCCCTTTTGTGGCCTTCAGCATTACTCTTTGGAAAATTGCACTGGCGTGGCACGCCCAGCTCCTGGCGTGCCACGCGCATGTAAAATGTTCAAACATGCTTCTCTGGAATTCATAACTGGCGTGCCACGCCCAGTTCCTGGCATGCCACGCCCATATAGAGGACATGAGGATCCTTTCTGGAATTTAACACTGGCGTGCCACGCCCATACATTTTTGTGGCGTTTCTTCCAAGTGGCACGCCAGTTTCACACGCCTAGCTTGTTTTGTTGTTTTCTTCCCTTTTTGTTGCTCTTTTTCACCTGAAATTTAGCACAACCCCATTTCAAAGTAATGTACCATAATATTTATCAATTAACTCGTGAATTGCAATGATCAAATGAGATTATACTCTTTTATGGTACTTTTTATGCAAGAAAAAAGGGTGAATGATGCAAGTCATCAATGATTAAAGGGGTATTGAGTGATTAAGCCATAAACACTGAGCGAATTAAGTGAATACACATCCGGTGAGGGATTCGATTACTCAATTATATGTTCTTGCATCTCATGCTGTATCTTCTTGTAAGTTGTTTGTTGGTTAGTTTTGGAAATTTCAATTCCACTCTTTGGTTTGATTTTAGTGCATAAACTCTTTGCATTGACCCTAAAGCTTTCTTGTGATGGATTGGAATTTCATGGTTTGTTTTACCAACTCCTTGCATAGTACATATTGGTAGTAACCTTTAGGATAGTTACATGCATTTAGGTAGTACATAAAATAAATCATTTTTCCTTTCATCTATCTCCTTTGAGTATGTTTAGCATAAGAACATGCTAGTGTTTAAGTATAGGGGGATTGATGAATCCATATTTGATGATGATTTTTTGGTTGAAATTGAATGGATTTCATCATATAAACTTGCACTTATTCCCTTAAATAGCATGCTTTTGAACTTCCCTCCTAAATTGTGCTTGATTATGAAAACATGCTCTTTTGTGCCTAATTTGATTAATTTTATCCCATTTGCCTTCCATTCGATGCCTTGATGTTGTTTGTGAGTGATTTCAGATGTATAAGGTAGGAATGACTTGGAGAAAATGGAAGAGGAGCATGCAAAGTGGAAGAAGCATGAACAATCAAAGGAGAAGAGAACAGTGATGTATGCGTATGCACAGACCTACGTGCATAGCACAACCATCAGAGCAAAGCCACGCATGCGCGTGAGCCGTATTGTGCGCGTCGCGTGTCCATTCGAGCATCGCCTAGTGTGCGTGCGCACAACCTCCTGTGCGTACGTACAGGAAGAGATTTTGGCAGAGTGTGCGTGTGCACACGTTTGTGCGTATGCACAGGTGTCCGCACATACCTTCATTAAAATTGCATGTGACTCTCAATTTTGGTGGATTGGAGGCCCATTTCTGAAGCCATTCAGCTCATAAGGAAGGAGGAATGAAGACCATACCATAGCATATCATTAGGTAGCTTAGGAGTAGTAGTAGGAAGCTTTAGGATAGTTTTTCTTTAAGTTTTTCATCATTTCTATTAGGGTTTATACTAGGGTTTTTACATTCAAGTGCCATTTCCATTTTGGATCTTGGATTTTGCTAGCTTCCATTGTAAGTATCTCTTTGTTACTATTCTTTATAGCTACATTGTTCTTACTCTTTCTTATATTTTAAGTTATAGTTCAATTTTACTTCTTTTTTGCGATTTCAATTTCTTGTTGATGAATTTGATGATTGATGATTGTTATATGCTTTCTTGAGTTGTTATTTTGAGCTAGTTTTCTATCTCTTGGCTTAGGAAAAGTGAGAAATTAGGTTCCTAGAGTTGGAATGTTCAACATTCAGTGTCAATTCTTGGATTGTTAATTGTTCTTGTTCCCACTAACGCTAATTTGTTGCTAAGGCAATTAGCAAGCAATCTAGGATTTGTGGGTTAAGAACATTTATGCTCATTTGACTTACTCTCCGATGTGTGGGTTAATCAAGTGATATTAATCCATTCTAATTGTCATCATTGTGGTTCCAACAAGGAAAGGACCCTTAGCTCATTCCAAGCCAAGATACCTTTTATGCTTTAAATCCTTCATACACATTTACATTAATCCTTTTTATACCTTACTTGTCTATATTGCATAGTTAATTCGTTAATTCCTTTATTAGTTCATTTATCATAATTTTGTATGTTCTTTTATTGCTTTATATGTTTATCTCTTCATTGAAAACCCCATGAGCATCACAACAGGAATTGTACACTCATTGGTCTCAAGTGTCCTTGGGAGACGACCCGAGAACTAAACACTCACGGAACTGAATTGGTTTTTAATAGTGACATCTATTTGAATTCAAACTTTGATTGTGAGAGTTCATTGTTGGTTTGGACTATGCAATGAACAAACTTGAAATTCAAACTTTGATTAATTCTAAATCGTCAATAATGATGACTTGCATTATTTACCCTTTTTTCTTGCCGAAAAACGACCATAAAAGAGCATAATCTCATTTGATCACTGCAATTCATGAACTATTTGATGAATATTATGGTACATTACTTTGAAATGGGTTTGTGCTGAATTTCAGGTGAAAAAGGCAACAAAAGGGAAGAAAACAACAAAACAAGCTGGGCGTGTGAAACTGGCATGCCACTTGGAACAAACGCCATGAAATTGTATGGGTGTGGCACGCCAGGAGCTGGGCATGGTACGCCAGTATGGTTTTCTAGAGAAGTATGATTGAATCTTTTACATGGGCGTGGCACGCCAATACAGTTTTCCAAAGAGCAATGCTGAAGGCCACTACAAGGGGCGTGGCACGCCAAGCTCATTTCACACTATGGGCGTGCCACTTGGACCATTGGGCATGGAATGCCAGTTCATCCATTCAGAGGGGACAAGCACTTGGGCATACCACTTGGAGTCGAAGGCGTGGCACGCCAGCTCTCAATCCTCACTTGGGCGTGCCACTTGAAGACCCAGGCGTGGCACGCCAATGCAAGAGAAGGTCAAAGCAACGCTGGGCGTGCCACTTGGTGTCGAAGGCGTGGCACACCAAGCTCTAATCCTCACTTAGGCGTGCCACTTGAAAAGCTAGGTGTGGCACGCCAGGCTTAAGAGAATCACATTAAAATGGGCGTGCCACTTGAGCATCAAGGCATGGCACGCCAGTACAAGTTTCCAGAGAAGAAGTTGAAGGTCCAAGAAGCTGGGCGTGCAACTTGGTGTCGAAGGCGTGGCACACCAGCTTCAAAGCATCACTTGGGCGTGCCACTTCAAGACCTAGGCGTGGCACGCCACCACTACAAAAGACCAAAGCAAAGCTGGGCGTGCCACTTGGTGTCAAAGGCGTGGCACGCCAACTCTCAATCCTCACTTGGGCGTGCCACTTGAAGACCCAGGCATGGCACGCCAGCCACTAGACCAAGGAAGAATGCTGGGCGTGACACGCCACACACTAGGCGTGGCACGCCAGTTCTATTATGCAGAGAAGAGAGTGAAGCACATACAAGGGGCATGGCACGCCAGACCCTGGGCGTGCCATGCTAGTTCAATTGACCAGAAAGAAGAACCAAGCACACATAATGGGCATGACACGCCAGACCCTGGGCGTGCCAAGCCAGTTCAACTTTCCAGAGAGGAGAAGAAGGAGGAAAAGGGTTGGGCATGCCACTTGGGCTCGAAGGCGTGGCACACCAGGCCAACCATAACTTAAGGAGATCATGGGCATTCCACTTGGGCTCGAAGACGTGGCACGCCAGGGACATCAACACATGGAGCATTCCACTTGAGGAGGTGGGCGTGGCGCGCTAAGCCAAATTAGAGGCTGGGCGTGGCACGCCACTTGAACACCAATCACACGCTAGCCTGGAAGGTCACGTTTATTGAGTTTTCTTTTCCCTCCAAATTGTATTTTTCTTTTCTCTTTTGTATTTTCTTTATTCAAGTGCTAGGAGTAGTATAAATAACCCCTGAAAGTACTGAGAAGGGGTTGTAGAGTAATAGTTTTGTTAAAGTATAGTTAGATTTACTTTTCACATCATCTTCTTCTATCTCTTATACTTTTCTTTTGAGCTATGAGTAACTAAATTCCCTCTCATTGAGAGAGGGAGCTCTGTTGTACTTGATGGATTAATGATAGTGAATTTCTTCTTCTCTTTATCTTCTCTTTGATTTGCTAGAAGGAATTTCGTTTTAATGTTAGTGTTCAATCATCTTGGGAAAGAGGTTGAATGCAAAATGGGTTTCATGCAAACCTTGGAAAAGGAAACATGAAACCATGCTAGAAATCACTTCTCACACTTGAGAGTAAGATCTGAGTTTTGGTGTTTGGATATGGTGACATATAATCATCCCTCTACTTGGACCTATGATGATGTGTCGTATAATCAGGATTGCCAAGAGGTCAATGAGTTGCATGATTGAAGATGAGATGAACTGGATTTAATCCAAAGAGAACAACATCTCCTGATCTTAATGAATTCCCCTTATTCTTACCTTCCACCTTCTTTATAGCTTTCTTTACATTCTGTCAATCCCATTCTCATTTACAATTAAGTCATTTATGTTTCTACACTTTATATTATTGTCATTTCCTTTTCTGCACTTTACTGCTTATCTTTACTTTTGATTCATTTACTTTCCTGTTCATTTACAATTCTGTAATCACACTCTATATTGTTCAGCTTAACTAATTCACCAATTGATTAAAATTGCTCAAATCTACCAATCTCTGTGGATACGATCCCACTCCACTGTGGGTTATTACTTGACGATAATTTTGGTGCGCTTGCCAAAAGAACGAATTCATCATTTTTTATATGGGGAGTGAATTTCGGTCATCAAGTTTTATGGCACTGTTGCCAGGGATTGGTTTGAATTTGACAATGATTAAATTGATTGGGGAGCTAGATTAAATATTTTAATTACCTTGTTATTTTTTTTCTAGTTCTTTAATTTTCTTCTGTTCTATTTTATCTTATCTTTACTTTGGCCAATTTAGTTATTCATTGCTCATATTTTCATCCTTCTATCTGTTTTATTAATTGTATCAACCCAAATCCAGAAAACTGTGGCAGCAGCATTCTCAAGCCAATAATCCATGCTAACAACTTTGAGTTGAAACCTCAATTTATTACACTTGCCCAGAATAATTGTTCATATGCAAGGGGAGCTCAATAGGACCCAAACCAATATCTCACTACATTCCTGAGGAATTGTGACAATGTAAAGTCCAATGCCGTACACCCTGACACCTACAAGCTACTTTTGTTTCCTTTCTCTCTCAGAGATAAGGCAGCAAAATGGTTGGAAGCATTTCCCAAGGAAAGCTAAACAACTTGGGATGAGGTTGTAAAAAAATTTCTAGCAAGATTCTACCCTCCACAGAGAGTCAATAGACTGAGAGCTAAGGTGCAGACCTTCAGACAACAAAATGGTGAAACACTTTATGTAACAACCCTGATTTTCGAGTACATGAGATCTTTTCAGAAAGTACGGATTTCTCCGGAAGATCAGTAAAGGAAACACCTCAGCTATATCATCAAGCATCTCAATCCTCATTATCATTATGTCATCCTTAAGCTAGAACCTCCTTTGAGGCAAGCTCGATAATGCAATCGCGAAGAACCTAGTTTTTGAACCGTATCGGTTGGCAGTTTTGATTCTGATTTTCGTAAATAGTCTCTGTTTGACGAACCAGACTCGATTCATGAGAGGAAAGAGATCATAGTATAATATTATCATTATATTAGTACTAGAAAATGCTTGAATGATATTATAAGGTTACCTGGTCTGTTTTTGGTAAAAACAGAAAATCGATTTAACTGGGTTTACGGTTTACTGGTGCATCTTAGCACCAGCACTCTCTGATGAATTTAGCAAAGCTAAGGCCTCATTATACATGTTCTATTCTCATAATAAATATGTTACTAGTGTCATTTATGCTAGTAGCTCAAAAAATAATTTTTAGAGATGTTTTTACGAGTGTTCCGGTACACCTAGTTTTAGTAGTTGTACACCAGAGATATTTTAATATTATTTTAATCCACCTCCAAGCCAACCAGTCACAACTCACCTTACACCCCCAAGACCTCCAAGGCTGTCTCATTTCATCATTTTGGCCGAAAATAACAAGAGAGAAAAGAGAGAAACTTTCATTAACACTTAATCTTCAAAGCTTGATTTCTTCTGAACTAAAACTCAAATCAAAACTCCGATTTCACCAAAAAGATCCTCTCTTCTTCCTCTACATAACCATGTAACTTATCAAGGATGGAAATAAGGTGAGATGGCTGTCTCCCTCCCATTTCAATTCGGTTTTCAAGGAAAACCATGCAAAACATGTGTTTTCTTGATGTTCTTCCTTAGGAATCATGCTTAACTTGACTTGAGGGCCAAGAAACGTGAATTTTCAGCAAGTCTAACGTGAGATATCTCTTCCTAACATACTGAGTGAGATTTGGTCAGTTGAGAGTTTTTGGATTTAAAGTTGTTCTTGATGTGATTTAGGAGGAAAAAGTGCTTAAGGACCACCTGAAAGTTTAACCGAATTAGGAGCAGCGAAACCAGGTCGGGTGTCACGAAATTAATCTTGATTATTTGTGTTTGAGTTGTGTGAATGTTCTATAAATTAGCTGTGCTAAAAATTGGTTGCATATATGATTGATTCTTGGTGAAAATTTGGTGAAATTTTGATGAAATTTGATGAAATTCAAGCGTTAAAGTTCATGTTCTTGGGCATCTGGAAAAATGAAACCCTAAGCTTAAATTGAGGTTCAATTTATGTTAAAATCATGTAGAAAAGATGGGGTTTTAGTGGCTGCTAATTTATTATGAATTATAGTAAAAATCGGTTGCTGAAAAGACTGAGAAACAGGTAAAAACAGAGAAAGAATCTGAAGAATTTATGAAGAACATGAAGAACACTTTGAGTGTGATGAAGAACCATGAAGAACAGGCCTTAGATCTTAAAAAGGGCAAGGAAGTAAAAATTTTGGTGTTTAAGGGGTTTTTGGTAATTTCTAAAAGTTTGGGTGGTAAAAGTAGAAATATTAAAAGTTACGGGTGGTAAAAAGTGAATTTTAAAGGTTAAAAGTAAAAGTAAGTTAATTTTCGAAAATTTAATGATAAAATAATAAAATAATAAAATATTAAATACTAATATTTAATTAAAAATAATATTTTAATAAAAATAATAAAATAATACGGAAAAGGCAGTTTTCTGTAAAAGCTTTAGAAAGACAACTTTAAGCGCAGAATCTCATAATTACCTTCATAAAACACTTAGGCAGTGGTAAAAACATATTAGTGAGGCAAAGATAAATAAAAGATAAAAAGTTGAAGAAAAGATAAAAATCGAAGAAAAAGTCTGTAAAGTTTTAATGACAGAAAAACAGACAGAGACTAGTGAACGAACTAGGGCAACACAGTTAGTCCTTGATTTGCGACTAGGGTTAGGTATTATATGAAAAGTTAAACTATTTCAGTATAGACTTAATGAACCTATACTTGGGACAGGCGAACTATTCATACCGAAATTTACATAAACTTTAAATACATACGTTAAGCAGAAAAATCAGAGCAAAGTAGAGAAATACAGAAAATAGAGTAACCAGAGTAAAGTAAAGAGATAAAGAGAAAAAGAGTAATATAGATACAGATGAAAAGAGTAATCAGAGAAGAGAAAAGAGACTGCGAGTAGAAAGCAGACGCTGTCTCAATAGAGCTGCTAATAATTATGCGCATTTATTTAGGAACGGAAAATCGTATCCGGGAAATCGGGATTACTCGTGACCGGATAAATGTCGGGATTGCGGGCAACCAACCGACACATGAGCTCATGGCCTGTGCTAGGGCTAGACATGTATCATTCTTGTCTGCGCATCATTCTCTGTTGCATTCCTTTCTGTGTGTGATATACTTCTTTATGTTTGTCTGCTCGTATGCTATTTCTGTGCTTTATTTTCTTGTATTCTTTTGTTTGTGTTCTGCTTTTGTTTCTTTCTACTTTCTCTTTCTATCTTTATCTTCTGTTTACTGCTTCGCTATATTATGTTATTTGTCTACTAATCGACCCCAAATAAATGAACGTAACTAATAACCCCGGCCCTACTAAGAACTCCCCAGTTCTTACCCCTTCTCTCTCCCTTTCCCCTTCAGATGGAAGTAAGAGTTCCTTTCCGTAGTTCACTGACGATTGTACACAAAAAGGGATTCCACTCTAGGCAGTCTTCTGAGTCTAGGGTGAATATTATTCTCTAATTATATGTATATACTGTGAGACCAGCCAATGTTTGCACCCCATTCGTATGCGCACTTTAACCTAAATCCTGTGTACGAGATTCCTATTGTGTGGCTACTTCATCAGGTACCAGAGAGACGTCCTGTGGAAAAGTCTGATCGTGCAGAGGAGTAGCAGATGATGTTCTATCTTTTGATGGCGTTCCACTTGACTTGAGTTTTGAAGACCTAGAATGTACTTTCCCTCGCTTTAGTAGTTTAGAGGGACTAGGTGAGTATAGAGTCTAGGCTAGCCTAGGGGCCAGCTTAGGGTCCTCTTGAACAGGTCAGGACCTGGGATGTTGTATGTATATATATGTATATAGATATTATTTAGCTATATCTAGGGGTGTTCTAACAAACAGTCTATATGCTAATAAAGGCTGAATCACCGAATGTTGTCAACTACTTGTGATGTATTTTTGTGTGGTTGTTTATAACTGTTTTTTTCTGTTATTACTTGTGAATTGATTATAAATGATTCTGTCTATTAATCCAAATGTTTTCAAAATATATAAAATAAAATAAAAATATACCACGCAAATTAACTACGCGTTTAACAACGAATCAGGCTCATATGATAAATAATAGATAATAATTAGGAAGACAAATTGGTAGCGCTCAGTTTCCGGTATGATCTAGACATATTGAAAATTGGGTCGTTACAATTTGGTATCAGGTTCGTTCCCAGTAGAGCCTGGGGAGTGGACTGACTATGCTTCATTGCATACTCTGTTGTGTGTCTCATGCATATAGGATATCCCAGTGATATATGTTGCATGATTGTCTCTGTGTTTTTATTTTGGGAATGCTCACACTTGACTTGAAGTGTTAAGACTGATCACCTTAACAATGATTGTTTGGTGTGAACAAGACTATAATGGGTTCACGGATACGAGGCGTACGGGAAGGAATTCCTAATGTTAACTACGAGTGGGAACAGAAAACGTTTATGGCTACCATGAACAACGTGGCTGAAGTAGTGCGTGAAGCTGTTGTAGCAGCGGCTAGGGCTGTTGAACGTCTCGGAGTGAGAAATGGGAACGAGAATGAATACGAAGAAGATAATGGGAATGATGAGAACAACTTAGGGCATCCTGAAAGACCTATGACCCTTGCGACATTTCTGAAGGTTAATCCGCCTAAGTTCAAGGGTACACTCGTTGCGACTGACACTGATAATTGGTTTCGAGGAATTGAACGATCACTGAGAGCGCAACATGTTCCGGATGGACAACACGTGGAGTTTGCTACTTATATGCTCGAGGGAGAAGCTGAGTACTGGTGGCAGGGGATACAACGACTGCTACAACAGAATAAAAATGACATTCCTTAGGATATCTTTAGGGACGAATTTTATAAAAAGTATTTTCTGGGAGCAGCACGAGATGATAAGGAGATGGAGCTTATGCAGTTGAAACAAGGGGATATGACTATTGCTGAGTATGCCCGTAAGTTCGATGACTTGTGCCGTTTCTCCAAGATTTGTCAAGGGAACCCAGAAGACTTTGAGGAATGGAAGTGTTTAAAGTTTGAAGGAGGACTCCGAGAAAAACTGATGAATTCTGTTATTTCGCTAGAGATACGAAATTTTGCTGAACTGGTGAATAAAAGTAAACTAGTGAAAGAATGTTCAAAGAAGGTGGTGATAGCTAGAGCAAGTCGTAGGGAGGATTCACAAAGAGACTTTGTTCAAAATTTAGCCCCTCAAGGTCGCAACTTTAAAGCCATTGGTCAATTCCAGTGTTGGAATGGAAACCACCGAGATGTCAGCCTTTTAACTCGCAATAATGGTAGTGACAATAACCGTAACATTGAACAAGGACATGAGAGTCAACCTCACCAAGCTCAAAGTGGTGTCGTATGCCCAACCTATGGAAAGCATCATGGTAGTAGGCTTTGCCGGTTCAGAACAGGTTTATGTTACTACTGTAATAAGGAAGGACATCGGGCAAGAAACTGTCGAAAAAGAATAGTAGATGAGTCCGCTGGCAATACTATAAAATTTGGATTTATCGCTCGAGGTAAAGTAAGGCAAGGCAATGGTAAACGATCCCGTCAGGCTTACATAAACCCTGCATGTAAGCAATGCGGAAAATAGCATAGTAACAGGTCTTGCTAGTTTGGATCACCTAACTGCTATACTTGTGGAGAACTTGGACACGTTGCCAAGGATTGTCCAAAGGGATTTACTCGAAATCCAGTCAGAACCCAACAACAAGGACGAGTGTTTGTTATCACTATTGACGATGTTGTGCAATCGGATGCCCTCATTCAAGGTCAGGTTATGTCAAGAATTGATTTATAACTGTACTGTATGATTCGGGTGCATCGCATTCTTTATTTCTCTAACTATTGCTCACGAGTTAGGATTATATTTCTTTAAATTGAATTTTTACTTGATTGTCCATACACCTGCATCCCAAAATGCTTTGACCAGTTTAGTGTGCCTGCAAGTACCATTCGCTATTAGGAACAGGACTTTTATACACTATCTAATCTGTTTGCCTCTATATGGTTTAGAAGTTCTTTTAGGATTAGATTGGTTATCTAAGTATCATGTTTCCTGGATTATTTTAAAAGAACTGCTATTATTCCATCTGATAGTCTATGTACTAAACCATTTCTGTCCCACACCTTATATCTGAATTCTGTAAGAGTTACCTTAGACAAGAGTGATTTTGAGGGGTACGTTTTGTTAGCGGCTAGCTCGAATGATAGTGAATTAAGCTTAGAACGAATCTAAATGATGAAGGAATTTCCTGATGTTTTCTTGGATGACATACCTGAGTCTCCTCCTCAGCGAGAGATAGAATTCAGCATTGATCTAGTATCTGGAGCCGGACCGATTTCCATAGCACTGTACTGGATGTCACCATTGCTTGCAGAGCTGAAGAAGCTGTGAGATAGGATCGTAGTGGCCTATGGAGGTACAAGAAAAGAATTTGTGTGCCTAACTCTGGAGAATTGCGACAAAAGATTCTTGCTGAAGCTCACCAAAGTAGATTTTCTATGCATCCTGGAGTGACAAAGATGTATCGAGATTTGAAACAAATGTTCTGGTGGCCGGGCTTAAAGAAAGAAGTAGCTGATTATGTCTCAAAATATTTAACCTGCCAGAAGATAAAGGTGGAACATCAGAAGCTGTCAGGAACCCTGCAACCCTTAGAAATACCACAATGGAAATGGGAGCAGATTTCTATAGATTTTGTCACGGGATTGCCAAGGACCTCAACTGGACACGATGCCATCTGGGTAATTGTGGACAGGTTGACAAAGTCAGCGCATTTCCTTCCAATTCGAGTTGACTATACTTTAGAAAGGCTGGAACGAATATATATTCAAGGAATCATACGACTACATGGGATACTGATGAGCGGATAATTTATACGCTTTTTGGCATTGTTTTTAGTAGAATCTAGTCACTTTTAGGGATGTTTTCATTAGTTTTTATGTTAAATTCACATTTCTGGACTTTACTATGAGTTTGTGTGTTTTTCTGTGATTTCAGGTATTTTCTGGCTGAAATTGAGGGACTTGAGCAGAAATCAGATTCAGAGGTTGAAAAAGGACTGCTGATGCTGTTGGATTCTGACCTCCCTGCACTCAAAGTGGATTTTCTGGAGCTACAGAACCCGAAGTGGCGCGCTTCCAATTGCGTTGGAAAGTAGACATCCAGGGCTTTCCAGCAATATATAATAGTCCATACTTTGGCCAAGAATAGACGACGTAAACTGGCGTTCAATGCCAGCTTTCTACTCAATTCTGGCGTCCAGCGCCAGAAAAGGAGCCAAAACCAGAGTTGAATGCCCAAACTGGCACTAAAACTGGCGTTCAACTCCAAAAAGGACCTCTACACGTGCAACACTCAATCCCAGCCCAAGCACACACCAAGTGGGCCCCGGAAGTGGATTTATGCATCAATTACTTACTCATGTAAACCCTAGTGACTAGTTTATTATAAATAGGACCTTTTACTAGTGTATTAGGCATCTTTGATCAGTTGTATGCTATCTTAGATCACATTTGAGGGCTGGCCATCTCGGCCATGCCTGGACTTTCACTTATGTATTTTTAACGGTAGAGTTTCTACACTCCATAGATTAAGGTGTGGAGCTCTGCTGTTCCTCAAAGATTAATGCAAAGTACTACTGTTTTCTATTCAATTCATCTTATTTCACTTCCAAGATATCCATTCGCACCCAAGAACGTGATAAAGGTGATGATTATGTGTGACGCTCATCATCCTTCTCCTTTATGAACGCGTGCCTGACAAACACTTTGGATGAAGATAGCAGGAAAGCAGAGGTTCAGAGGAACGAAAAGCATCTCCATTCGCTTATCTGAAATTCCTACCAATGATTTACATAAGTACCTCTATCCCTATTCTATTATTTATTATTCGAAAACTCCATAATTATTTTATATCCGCCTGACTGAGGTTTACAAGGTGACCATAGCTTGCTTCATACTAACAATCTCCGTGGGATTCGACCCTTACTCACGTAAGGTATTACTTGGACGACCCAGTGCACTTGCTGGTTAGTTGTATCGAAGTTGTGACAGACAATAAAACTAGATCAGAGCACCAGGCCTTTGAAGCCATGGAGATGTATCACAATTTCGTGCATCAAGTTTTTGGCGCCGTTGCCGGGGATTGTTTGAGTTTTCGGCAAGCTTTTGGTCCGGTAACATCAGTGCCAAGTTTGGATCCGGCAACAACACCAAGTTTTTGGTGCCGTTGCCAGGGATTGTTCGAGTTTGGACAACTGACGGCTCATCTTGTTGCTCAGATTAGGTAATTTTCTTTTCGTTTTGTTTTCAAAAAAATCTTTCAAAAATATTTTCAAAAATCTCTCATCTGTTTTCGAAAAAAATAAAAATGTTTTCAAAAATTTTATTCAAGATTTTTAAGAATGAATTCTAGTGTTTCATGAAGCATGTGAAGCCTGGCTGGCTGTAAAGCCATGTCTAAATTCTTTTGGACTGAGGCTTCCAAACCATCAGAGGTAAGTTACATACTTGATAAATGATGAGCAGCAATTTGTTATCAAGAGCAATATACTCTGTTGTTACATGCTGAAGCTTGGCTGGCCATTGGCCATGTCTAGTGTTTTGGACTGGAGCTTTCATTGAAAGCTTGGCTGGCTAGTGAGCCATGTCTAATTCCTGGACTGAAGCTTTAGACTAACATTGCAAGATTCCTGGAATTCATATTAAAAATTTTGGAATCCTTATTTTTTTCTTTTTCATATAATTTTCGAAAAATACCAAAAAAATTAGAAAATCAAAAAAAAAAATCAAAAAAATATTTTTCATGTTTCTTGTTTGAGTCTTGAGTCATGTTATAAGTTTGGTGTCAATTGCATATGCATCTTGCATTTTTTCGAAAATATCATGCATTCATAGTGTTCTTCATGATCTTCAAGTTATTCTTGGTAAGTCTTCTTGTTTGATCTTGATGATTTTTTGTTTTGTGTCTTTTCATGTTTATCATATGCATTCTTGAATTCTTAGTGCGTAAGTATTAAAGAATTCTAAGTTTGGTGTCTTGCATGTTTTCTTTGCATTAAAAATTTTTCAAAATTATGTCTATGATGTTCATCTTGACATTCATAGTGTTCTTGGTGTTCATCTTGACATTCATAGCATTCTTGCATGCATTCATTGTTTTGATCTAAAAATTTCATGCATTACATATTTTTCATGTTTTTCATAAAAATTTCAAAAATAAAAAAAATATCTTTCCCCTTTTCTCTCATCAAATTCGAAAATTTGAGTTGACTTTTTCAAAAAATTTTAAAATCAAGTTGTTTCTTATGAGTCAAATCAAATTTTCAATTTGAAAATCTTGTCTTTTTCAAAATCTTTTTCAAAAATCAAATCTTTTTCAAAATTCTTAGTTATTTTCGAAAATTCCAAAAATATTTTTCAAAAATTTTTTTCTTATTTTTATATCAAATTTTCGAAAATAACATAATCAATTAGTGTTTTGATTCAAAAAATTTGAAGTTTGTTACTTGCTTGTTAAGAAAGATTCAAACTTTAAGTTCTAGAATCATATCTTGTGATTTCTTATGAATCAAGTCATTAATTGAGATTTAAAAAAATCAAATCTTTTTCAAAACTAATTTCAATCATATCTTTTCAAAAATATCTTCTTATCTTATCTTTTTCAAAAAAATATCTTTTCAAAATATCTTTTCTAACTTCCTAACTTCTTATCTTTTCAAAATTTGTTTCAACTAACTAACTAACTTTTTGTTTGTTTCTTAACTTTTTCAAAACTACCTAACTAACTCTCTCTCTCTAATTTTCGAAAATATCTTCCCTCTTTTTCAAAAATTTCTTTTTAATTAACTAATTATTCTTATTTTTTTTTTATTTTTAAAAAAAAA
>NC_029790.2:78097098-78098379 GCF_000816755.2 Arachis ipaensis
CTCTATGAAGCTTGGGAAAGATACAAACTGTTGACCAAAAAGTGTCCTTCTGACATGCTTTCAGAATGGACCATCCTGGATATATTCTATAATGGTTTATTTGAGCTATCAAAGATGTCACTGGACACTTCTGCAGGTGGATCCATTCACCTAAAGAAAATGCCTGCAGAAGCTCAAGAACTCATTGACATGGTTGCTAATAACCAGTTCATGTACACTTCTGAAAGGAATTCTGTGAGTAATGGGACGCCTATGAAGAAGGGAGTTCTTGAAGTTGATACTCTGAATGCCATATTGGCTCAGAATAAAATATTGACTAAGCAAGTCAATATGATCTCTCAGAGTCTGCATGGAATGCAAGCTGCATCCAACAGTACTCAAGAGGCATCTTCTGAAGAAGAATCTTATGATCCTGAAAACCCTGCAATAGTAGAGGTAAATTATTTAGGTGAACCTTATGGAAACACCTATAACTCATCATGGAGAAATCATCCAAATTTCTCATGGAAGGATTAAAAGCCTCAACAAGGCTTTAATAATGGTGGAAGAAACAAGTTTAGCAATGGCAAGCCTTTTTCATCATCCACTCAGCAACAGACAGAGAATTCTGAGCAGAACTCATCTAGCTTAGCAAACTTAGTCTCTGATCTATCTAAGGCCACAGTGAGTTTTATGAATGAAACAAGGTCTTCCATTAGAAATTTGGAAGCACAAGTGGGCCAGCTGAGTAAAAGGATCACTGAAATCCCTCCTAATACTCTCCCAAGCAATACAGAAGAGAATCCAAAAGGAGAGTGCAAGGCCATTGACATAAGCATCATGGCCGAACCTGTAAGGGAAGGAGAGGACGTGAATCCCAAGGAGGAAGACCTCCTAGGACGTCCAGTAATCAATAAGAAGCTTCCCTCTGAGGAACCAAAGGACTCTGAGGCTCATCTAGAGACCATAGAGATTCCATTAAACCTCCTTATACCCTTCATGAGCTCTGATGAGTATTCCTCTTCTGAAGAGAATGAGGATGTTACTGAAGAGAAAACTGCCAAGTTTCTTGGTGCAATAATGAAGCTGAATGCCAAATTATTTGGCATTGATGCTTGGGAAGTTGAACCTCCCTTGTTCATCAATGAACTAAGTGATCTGGATCAACTGACATTGCCTCAGAAGAGACAGGATCCTGGAAAGTTCATAATACCTTGTACTATAGGCACCATGATCTTTAAGGCTCTGTGTGACCTTGGTTCAGGGATAAACCTCATGCCCCTCTCTGTAATAGAGAAACTG
>NC_029790.2:78102071-78104408 GCF_000816755.2 Arachis ipaensis
AAGAAAAATTACACCCTGGAGGAGCATCTGTCTGGCGTTCAGCGCCAGAACAGAGCATGGTGCTGGCGCTGAACACCCAAAATGGGCAGCTTCTGGGCGCTGAACGCCAGAACAGGCATGGTTCTGGCGTTCAACACCAGAAATGGCACACAAATGGGCATTAAACGCCCAAAATGGCCACCAGCCTGGCGCTAAACGCCCAGAGTTGGGTACAAAGCATTTCTACATGCCTAATGGGTGCAGGGATGTAAATCCTTGAACACCTCAGGATCTGTGAACCCCACAGGATCCACTCAGGATCTGTGGACCCCACAGGATCCACTCAGGATCTGTGGACCCCACAGGATCCATTCAGGATCTGTGGACCCCACAGGATCCCCACCTACCTCCACTCACTTCTTCTCACCACTCTCTTTCACACAACCCCATAAACTCTCTTCCCCATCACCTCTTCACCACTCACATCCATCCACTCTTCCCCATAAACCTACCTCATAAACTCCACCTACCTTCAAAATTCAAAACCAATTTCCCACCCAAACCCACCCATATGGCCGAACCTTAACCCCCTCTCCCTTCCCTATATAAAGACCTCCATTCTGCATCAAATTCACACAACACACCCCTCTACACTCCTCTTGGCCGAAACCACATCTCCCTCTCCCTCTCCATATTTCTTCTTCTTCTTCTTCTATTCTTTTGTTTATTGCTCGAGGGCGAGCAATATTCTAAGTTTGGTGTGGTAAAACCATAAGCTTTTTGTTTTTCCATTACCATTGATGGCATCTAAGACCGGAGAATCCTCTAGAAGAGGGAAAGGGAAGATAAAAGCATCCACATCCGAGTCATGGGAGATGGAAAGGTTCATCTCCAAAGCCCATCAAGACCACTTCTATGATGTTGTGGCCAAGAAAAAGGTGATCCCCGAGGTCCCTTTCAAACTCAAAAGAAATGAGTATCCGGAGATCCGACATGAAATTCAAAGAAGAGGTTGGGAAGTTCTAAGAAATCCCATCCAACAAGTCGGCATCCTAATGGTTCAAGAGTTCTATGCCAATGCATGGATCACCAAGAACCATGATCAAAGTAAGAACCCGGATCCAAAGAACTATGTTACAATGGTTCGGGGGAAATACTTAGATTTTAGTCCGGAAAATGTGAGGTTGGCGTTCAACTTGCCAAACATGGAAGAGAACGCACGCCCCTACACAAGGAGAGTCAACTTTGATCAAAGGCTGGACCAAGTCCTTATGTTCATATATGTAGAAGGAGCTCAATGGAAGATTGACTCCAAAGGCAAGCCGGTTCAACTAAGAAGATTGGACCTCAAGCCTATAGCTAGAGGATGGTTGGAGTTCATTCAATGCTCAATCATTCCCACTAGCAACCGGTCTGAAGTTACTATAGACCGGGCCATCATGATCCATAGCATCATGATTGGAGAAGAGGTGGAAGTTCATGAGATTATACCTCAAGAACTCTACAAGGAGGCTGACAAGTCATCCACCATGGCAAGGTTAGCCTTTCCTCACCTCATTTGCCACCTATGCAATTCGGCTGGGATTGACATAGAGGGAGATATCCTCATCAAAGAGGACAAGCCCATCACTAAGAAAAAGATGGAGCAGGCAAGAGGCGTATGAAGCTCACCACCATGAGATTCCGGAAATGCCTCAAATGCACTTTCCTCCACAAAACTATTGGGAGCAATTCAACACCTCCCTAGAAGAATTGTGTTCCAATATGGGACAACTAAGGGTGGAACATCAAGAGCACTCCATCATGCTTCATGAGATAAGAGAAGATCAAAAAGCAATGAGGGAGGAGCGACAAAGACAAGGAAGAGACATAGAAGAGCTCAAGGACATCATTGGTTCCTCGAGAAGGAAACGCCACCATCTCTCAGGTGGATTCATTCCTTGTTCTTATTTCGTCTATTTTTCGTTTTCTATGTTATGTGCTTATCTATGTTTGTGTCTTCATTACATGATCATTAGTAGTAGTAACTTTGTCTTAAAGTTATAAATGTCCTATGAATCCATCACCTCTCTTAAATGAAAAATTTTTTAATTCAAAAGAACAAGAAGTACATGAGTTTCGAACTTATCCTTGAACTTAGTTTAATTATATTGATGTGGTGACAATGCTTCTTGTTTTCTGAATGTATGCTTGAACAGTGCATATGTCTTTTGAAGTTGTTGTTTAAGAATGTTAAATATGTTGGCTCTTGAAAGAATGATGACTAGGAGACATGTTATTTGATAATCTGAAAAATCATAAAAATGATTCTTAAAGCAAGAAAAAGCAGCAAAGAACAAAGCTTGCAGAAAAAAAAAA
>NC_029790.2:78109315-78110527 GCF_000816755.2 Arachis ipaensis
TTAAATAAAAATCACATTTCTAGACTTTACTATGAGTTTGTGTGTTTTTCTGTGATTTCAGGTAATTTCTGGCTAAAATTGAGGGAGCTGAGCAAAACTCTGATTCAGGCTGATAAAGGACTGCAGATGCTGTTGGATTCTTACCTCCTTGCACTCGAAATGGATTTTCTGGAGCTACAGAAATCCAAATGGCGCGATCTCAATTGCTTTGGAAAGTAGGCTTTCCAGCAATTCCAGCAATATATAATAGTCCATACTTTGGCCAAGAATAGATGACGTAAACTGGCGTTCAACGCCAGTTTTCTACCCAATTCTGGCGTCCAACGCCAGAAAAGGAGCCAAAACCAGAGTTGAACGCCCAAAAAACTGGCGTCAGATTCAGAGGTTGAAAAAGGACTGCTGATGCTGTTGGGTTCTGACCTCCCTGCACTCAAAGTGGATTTTCTGGAGCTACAGAACTCGAAATGGCGCGCTTCCAATTGCGTTGGAAAGTAGACATCCAGGGCTTTCCAGCAATATATAATAGTCCATACTTTGGCCAAGAATAGATGACGTAAACTGGCGTTCAACGCCAGTTTTCTACCCAATTCTGGCGTCCAACGCCAGAAAAGGAGCCAAAACCAGAGTTGAACGCCCAAACTGGCACTAAAACTGGCGTTCAACTCCAAGAAGGACCTCTACACGTGCAACACTCAAGCCCAGCCGAAGCACACACCAAGTGGGCCCCGGAAGTGGATTTATGCATCAATTACTTACTAATGTAAACCCTAGTGACTAGTTTATTATAAATAGGACCTTTTACTATTGTATTAGGCATCTTTGATCAGTTGTATGCTATCTTAGATCACATTTGAGGGCTGGCCATCTCGGCCATGCCTGGACTTTCACTTATGTATTTTTAACGGTAGAGTTTCTACACTCCATAGATTAAGGTGTGGAGCTCTGCTGTTCCTCAAAGATTAATGCAAAGTACTACTGTTTTTTATTCAATTCATCTTATTTCACTTCCAAGATATCCATTCGCACCCAAGAACGTGATGAAGGTGATGATTATGTGTGACGCTCATCATCCTTCTCCTTTATGAACGCGTGCCTGACAAACACTTCCGTTCTACATGAAATAAGCTAGAATGAATATCTCTTAGATCTCCTAACCAGAATCTTCGTGGCGTAAGCTAGAATGATGGCGGCATTCAAGAGAATCCGGAAAGT
>NC_029790.2:78113010-78168684 GCF_000816755.2 Arachis ipaensis
GGAAACCGTGTCTTTCTAGAAGTAACCTCGATTACTGGAATAGGTAGAGCCCTTAAGACTAAAAAGCTTAACCCACGATATATAGAACCTTTCCAAATACTTAAAAGAGTCGGTCTAGTAGTTTATCAAATAGTCCTTCCTCCTTATTTATCAAACCTTCATGATGTTTTTCATGTCTCGCAACTTAAGAAATATATTCCCGACAAGAGTCATGTTTTACAACCAGAGACAGTATAGTTATGAAATGGTTTGACATATCAAGCATCACCGGTTCAGATCGTAGAAAGAAGTGATAAGCAGCTAAAAGGCAATACTGTTCGCTTAGTCAAAGTAGCATGGGAACCGAGAGGAGAGGAAGAGCACACTTGGGAACTGGAAGATAAGATGAAAGCTGATTACCCGTATTTATTCCTAGGTAACTAAAATTTTGAGGGCAAAATTTTCTTTTAGGAGGGTAGAATGTAACAACCCTGATTTTCGAGTACACGAGATCTTTTCTGAAAGTACGGATTTCTCCGGAAGATCAGTAAAGGGAACACCTCTGCTATATCATCAAGCATCTCAATCCTCATTATCATTATGTCATCCTTAAGCTATAACCTCCTTTGAGGCAAGCTCGATAATGCAATCGCGAAGAACCTAGTTTTTGAACCGTATCGGTTGGCAGTTTTGATTCTGATTTTCGTAAATAGTCTGTGTTTGACAAACCGGAATCAATTCATGAGAGGAGAGAGATAATAGTATAATATTATCATTATATTAGTATTAGAAAATGCTTGAATGATATTATAAGGTTACCTGGTCTGTTTTTGTTAAAAACAGAAAATTGGTTTAACCGGGTTTACGGTTTACTGGTGCAGCTTAGCACCAGCACTCTCTGATGAATTTAGCAATGCTAAGGCCTCATTATACATGTTCTATTCTCATAATAAATATGTTACTAGTGTTATTTATTCTAGTAGCTCAGAAAATAATTTTTAGAGATGTTTTTACGAGTGTTCTGGTACACCTAGTTTTAGTAGTTGTACACCAGAGATATTTTAATATTATTTTAATCCACCTCCAAGCCAACCAATCACAACTCACCTTACACCCCCAAGACCTCCAAGGCTGTCTCATTTCATCATTTTGGCCGAAAATAACAAGAGATAAAAGAGAGAAACTTTCATGAACACTTAATCTTCAAAGCTTGATTTCCTCTGAACTAAAACTCAAATCAAAACTCCGATTTCACCAAAATGATCCTCTCTTCTTCCTCTACATAACCATGTAACTTATAAAGGATGGAAATAAGGTGAGATGGCTGTCTCCCTCCCATTTCAATTTGGTTTTCAAGGAAAACCATGCAAAACATGTGTTTTCTTGATGTTCTTCCTTAGGAATCATGCTTAACTTGACTTGAGGGCCAAGAAACGTGAATTTCCAGCAAGTCTAAGGTGAGATATCTCTTCCTAACATACTGAGTGAGATTTGGTCAGTTGAGAGTTTTTGGATTTAAAGTTGTTCTTGATGTGATTTAGGAGGAAAAAGTGCTTAAGGACCACCTGAAAGTTTAACCGAATTAGGAGCAGCAAAACCCGGTAGGGTGTCACGAAATTAATCTTGATTATTTGTGTTTGAGTTGTGTGAATGTTGTATAAATTAGCTGTGCTAAAAATTGGTTGCATATATGATTGATTCTTGGTGAAATTTTGGTGAAATTTTAATGAAATTTGATGAAATTCAAGCTTTAAAGTTCATGTTCTTGGGCAGCTGGAAAAACGAAACCCTAAGCTTAAATTGAGGTTCAATTTGTGTTAAAATCATGTAGAAAAGATGGGGTTTTAGTGGCTTCTAATTTATTATGAATTATAGTAAAAATCGGTTGCTGAAAAGACTGAGAAACGGGTAAAAACAGAGAAAGAATCTGAAGAATTTATGAAGAACATGAAGAACACTTTGAGTTTGATGAAGAACAATGAAGAACAGGCCTTAGATCTTAAAAAGGGCAAGAAAGTAAAAATTTTGGTGTTTAATGGGTTTTTGGTAATTTCTGAAAGTTAGGGTGGTAAAAGTAGAAATATTAAAAGTTACGGGTGGTAAAAAGTGAATTTTAAAGGTTAAAAGTAAAAGTAAGTTAATTTTCGAAAATTTAATGATAAAATAATAAAAAATAATAAAATATTAAATAATAATATTTAATTAAAAATAATATTTTAATAAAAATAATAAAATAATACGGAAAAGGCAGTTTTCTGTAAAAGCTTTAGAAAGACAACTTTAAGCGCAGAATCTCATAATTACCTTCATAAAACACTTAGGGAGTGGTAAAAACATATTAGTGAGGCAAAGATAAATAAAAGATAAAAAGTTGAAGAAAAGATAAAAATCGAAGAAAAAGTCTGTAAAGTTTTAATGACAGAAAAACAGACAGAGACTAGTGAACAAACTAGGGCAACATAGTTAGTCCTTGAGTTGCGACTAGGGTTAGGTATTATATGAAAAGTTAAACTATTTCAGTATAGACTTAATGAACCTATACTTGGGACAGGCGAACTATTCATACCGAAATTTACATAAACTTTAAATACATACGTTAGGCAGAGAAATCAGAGCAGAGTAGAGAAACACAGAAAACAGAGTAACCAGAGTAAACTAAAGAGATAAAGAGAGAAAGAGTAATATAGATACAGATGAAAAGAGTAATCAGAGAAGAGAAAAGAGATACAGAGAACAGAGTAATTAAAACAGAGTAAAGAGATACAGAGAAAAGAGAAACCAGACAGAGTAAAGAGATATAAAGAGAAGAGTAATAAGAGGCTGTCTCAAATGAGCGGCTATTATTATATGCGCATTTATTTAGGAACGGAAAATCGTATCCGGGAAATCGGGATTATTCGTGACCGGATAAATGTCGGGATTGCGGGCAGCCAACTGACACATGAGCTCATGGCCTGCGCTAGGGCTAGACATGCATCATTCTTGTCTGCGCATCATTCTCTGTTGCATTCCTTTCTATGTGTGATCTACTTCTTTATGTTTGTCTGCTCGTATGCTATTTCTGTGCTTTATTTTCTTGTATTCTTTTGTTTGTGTTCTGCTTTTGGTTCTCTCTAATTTCTCTTTCTATCTTTATCTTCTGTTTACTGCTTCGCTATATTATGTTATTTGTCTACTAATCGACCCCAAATAAATGAACGTAACTAATAACCCCGGCCCTACTAAGAACTCCCCAGTTCTTACCCCTTCTCTCTCCCTTTCCACTTCAGATGGAAGTAAGAGTTCCTTTCCGTAGTTCGCTGACGATTGTACACAAAAAGGGATTCCACTCTAGGCAGTCTTCTGAGTCTAGGGTGAATATCGTTCTTTAATTATATGTATATACTATGAGACCAGCCAACGTCTGCACCCCATTCGTATGCGCACTTTAACCTAAATTCTGTGTACGAGATTCCTATTGTGTGGCTACTTCATGAGGTACCAGAGAGACGTCCTGTGGAAAAGTCTGATCGTGCCGAGGAGTAACAGATGATGTTCTATCTTTTGATGGCGTTCCACTTGACTTGAGTTTTGAAGACCTAGAACGTACTTTCCCTCGCTTTTGTAGTTTAGAGGACTAGGTGAGTATAGAGTCTAGGCTAGCCTAGGTGCCAGCTTAGGGACCTCTTGAACAGGTCAGGACCTGGGATGTTGTATGTATATATATGTATATAGATATTATTTAGCTATATCTAGGGGTGTTCTAACTAACAGTCTATATGCTAATAAAGGCTGAATCACCGAATGTTGTCAACTACTTGTGATGTATTTTTGTGTGGTTGTTTATAACTGTTTTATCTGTTATTACTTGTGAATTGATTATAAATTATTCTGTCTATTAATCCAAACGTTTTCAAAAAAAATAAAATAAAATAAAAATACACCACGCAAATTAACTACGCGTTTAACAACGAATCAGGCTCATATGATAAATAATAGATAATAATTAGGAAGACAAATTGGTAGCGCTCAGTTTCCGGTATGATCTAGACATATTGAAAATTGGGTCGTTACACTTTATGAGGCCTGGGAGAGGTTCAAAGACTTGACAAGGAAGTGCCCTCTGGATATGTTCAGTTGGGTGCAACTCCACATCTTCTATGAAGGGTTATCATATGAAGCAAAGAAAGCTGTGGACCATTCTTCAGGGGTTCACTCAACAAGAAGAAAACCATTGAAGAAGCCATAGATGTTATAGAGACTGTAGCTGAAAATGAATACTTCTATGCTTCAGAAAGGACTCAAAAGAAAGGAGTGCTGGAGCTAAATTCTATGGATGCCTTGTTAGCACAAAACAAGATGATTGCAGCATAACTAGCAGCCCTAACAAAGAAGATGGAGACTAGCCAAGTCTCAGCTATCCAAGCTCAAGCACCACCACAGGAAGAAGATGCCCCAGAGGTTGAAAGTGAATGGGAGCAGGCAAACTATGTGAACAACTCTTCTAGACCACCATATGACCCAAATAACAAAACATATAACTTAGGTTGGAAGAACCACCTAAACTTTGGGTGGAGAAACCAACAAAGCCACAACCAAGACCATAACAAACCATACCAATCCAACCAATACAACAACCATAACCCCAACCATCAATCAGGCAACAACAGACCCTACCACAATTCACAAAATACATCATATCACTCCACCCAACAAACACACAACAACCACCACCAAGAAACATCAACCTCAACCATGCAACCATGTGAAATCAAGAGCAATTTTGAAAGAAAGGAGGCTGCAATAGCACAAATGTCATCACAGCTGACAGGAGCTATTTCCAATGTTTTGGAGAGACAAATACAGGCTGAAAAGAAGATGGATGCCAATCAAGAAGAGTGCAGATCAAACATAAGGAATCAAGGCGCATCAATCTCAAAATTGGAAGCACAACTAGGGAGCTTTTCTAAGCAAATACCAATGCCCACACATACATTTCCCAGTGATACCATGGCCAACCTAAGAGGGGAATGTAATGCCATCATACTTAGAAGTGGAAAAGTTGTAGAAGAAGCATCCCCAAGTCAAAGTAACCATGAAAAAGAAGCTGTAAAGGAGCCTGAAAACAAGAAAGAAGAAACCCATATACCATCCTCATCAAAGCCAATCCTAAAGCCTTATGTGCCACAGGAACCATACCTACAAAGGCTGAGGAAGGATGGGAAAGATAGCCAGTTCTCTAGATTCCTAGAAATCTTCAAGAAGCTCCAGATCAACATACCATTTGTTGAGGCATTAGAGCAAATGCCGCTCTATGCAAAATTTTTAAAGGAGCTCATGACAAGAAAGAGGAACTGGAGTGAGAAGGAAACCATAGTTCTAACTGAGGAGTGCAGTGCTATCATACAAAAGAAGCTCCCCCAAAAGATGAAAGACCCTGGGAGCTTCCAAATTCCCTGCATTATAGGGGATATCAACATTGAGAAAGCATTGTGCGACCTGGGGGCTAGCATCAATCTCATGTCCTTGGCTATGATGAGAAGGATGAAGATTGAGAAAGCCAAACCAACAAGAATGGCACTCCAATTGGCTGACAGAACATTTAAGTTTCCTTATGGGGTAGTGAAAGATTTGTTGGTGAAAGTAGGAGAGTTTATTTTTCCAGCTGACTTCGTTGTGCTGGATATGGAGGAAGAGGCCAACACATCAATCATCCTAGAAAGGCCATTCCTAGCTACTGCTGGAACCATTATTCATGTCCAAAAAGGGGAACTAATCTTGAGGTTACATGAAGAGAATATGGTCTTCAATGTCTTCAAAGCAATGAGTTACCCTAAAGAATCCATAGGAGAGTGCATGATGGTAGATACCATAGAAAAGATAGTTCAAGGGGTTTTGGAGGAAGAACAATGTGAAGAAACTATGAAGCTGGAGTAACAAGCATTAGGTGGAGAAATACCACAAGAAACCATAGAGAATTCGATCATGCTGAACCACATGGGCAACAAGCAAGTAGAGGTACCAAAACTAGAGCTGAAGACCTTGTCTCCAAGCTTGAAGTATGCCTATTTGGGTGACAACAACACTTACCCAGTAATCATTAATTCAAGCTTGAGTGTGGAACAAGAAGGGGAGCTTATCCAAGTGCTGAAGCAACACAAAGATGCTATAGGATGGACACTTGTAGACTTGAAGGGAATCAGTTCTTCAATGTGCATGCACAAAATCCTAGTTGAAGAAGGTGCTAAGCCCTCAAGACAGCAACAAAGAAGGCTAAACCCAACCATGAATGAAGTAGTCCAAAAAGAGGTGTTAAAATTGTGGCAAGCTGGGGTGATCTACCCTATCTCAGACAGCCCTTGGGTAAGCCCAGTGCAACTAGTCCCTAAGAAATGAGGGATCACTGTTGTACCAAATAAAAATAATGAGCTGATACCTACAAGAACAGTGACCGGCTGGCGCATGTGCATTGATTATAGGAAGCTTAATGAAACCACCAGGAAGGATCACTTCCCCCTACCTTTCATGGATCAGATGCTGAAAAGACTTGCGGGACATAAATATTATTGCTTCTTGGATGGTTACTCTGGTTACAACCAAATAGTTGTAGACCCTAAGGACCAAGAAAAGACCTCATTTATCCGTCCCTATGGTGTTTTTGCTTATAGGAGAATGCCCTTTGGATTGTGCAATGCACCAACAACATTCCAAAGGTGCCTGCTCTCCATATTTTCAAATATTATTGAAAGATTTATTGAAGTGTTTATGGATGACTTCTCTGTGTTTGGTGATTCATATTCTAACTGCTTGCACCACTTAGCCTTGGTGCTAAAGTGGTGCACGAAATTGTGATCATCAATGGCGCCAACAACTTGGTACGCACAATTGTAATCTCAACTCTTTATCACAACTCCGCACAACTAACCAGCAAGTGCACTGGGTCGTCCAAGTAATAAACCTTACGTGAGTAAGGGTCGATCCCACGGAGATTGTCAGCTTGAAGCAAGCTATGGTCATCTTGTAAATCTCAGTCAGGCGGATTCAAATGGTTATGGAGATTTGATAATTAAAAGATAAATCAAATATATTATAAAGATAGAGATACTTATGTAATTCATTGGTGAGAATTTCATATAAGCATATGAAGATGCTTTGTTCCTCCTAAACCTCTGCTTTCCCATTTCCTTCTTCCAATCATTCATACTCCCTTCCATGGCAAGCTTATGTTGGGTTTCACCGTTGTCAATGGCTACCTCCCGTCCTCTCAGTGAAAATGGTCCTGATGCGCTGTCACGACATCGGCTAATCAGCTGTTGGTTCTCGATCATGTTGGAATAGGATCCATTGATCCTTTTGCGTCTGTCACACGCCCCACACTCGCGAGTTTGAAGCTCGTCACAGTCATCCCATCCCAGGTCCTAGTCGGAATACCACAGAGAAGGTTTAGACTTTCCAGATCTCAAGAATGCTGCCAATTAATTCTCGCCTATACCACGAAGGTTTTAATCTTAGATTTGAAACCCAAGAGATACGCATTCAAGCCATTGCTAGTAAAACAGAGGTGGTTGTCAGGCACATGTTCATAGGTGAGAATGATGATGAGTGTCACATAATCATCACATTCATCATGTTCTTGGGTACGAATGAATATCTTAGAACAAGAAGTAGGCATGAATTGAATAGAAGGCAGTAGTAATTGCATTAATTCATGAAGAATAGCAGAGCTCAACACCTTAATCTATGGTGTGTAGAAACTCCACCGTTGAAAATACATAAGAACAAGGTCTAGGCATGGCCGAATGGCCAGCCTCCCAAAGAGGGTTCAATCATAAAAACATGATTCAAAGATGAAAATACAATAGTAAAAGGTCCTATTTATAGAGAACTAGTAGCCTAGGGTTTATAGAAATAAGTAATTAATGCAGAAATCTTCTTCCGGGCCCACTTGGTGTGTGCTCGGGCTGAGCATTGAAGCTTCCATGTGTAGAGACTTTTATTGGAGTTAAACGCCAGCTTTTGTGCCAGTTTGGGCGTTTAACTCCAGCTTTTGTGCTAGTTCTGGCGTTTTGACGCCAGAATTCTTAAGCTGACATGGAATGCCTGTTTGTGCCATCAAATCTCGGGCAAAGTATGGACTATTATATATTGCTGGAAAGCCCAGGAAAATCCACTTCGAGTGTAGGAAGGTCAGAATCCAACAACATCTGCAGTCCTTTTTCAGCCTCTGAATCAGATTTTTGCTCAGGTCCCTCAATTTCAGCTAGAAAATACCTGAAATCATAGAAAAACACACAAACTCATAGTAAAGTCCAGAAAAGTAAATTTTAAATAAAAACTAATAAAAATATAATAAAAACTAACTAAAATATACTAAAAATATACTAAAAACAATGCCAAAAAGCGTATAAATTATCCACTCATCACAACACCAAACTTAAATTGTTGCTTGTCCCCAAGAAACTAAAAGTCAAACAGGATAAAAAGAAGAGAATATACAATAAATTCCAAAAACATCTATGAAGATTAGTATTAATTAGATGAGCGGGGCTTTTAGCTTTTTGCTTCTGAACAGTTTTGGCATCTCACTTTATCCTTTGAAGTTCAGAATGATTGGCATCTATAGGAACTCAGAATTCAGATAGTGTTATTGATTCTCCTAGTTAGGTATGTTGATTCTTGAACACAGCTACTTTATGAGTCTTGGCCATGACCCTAAGCATTTTGTTTTCCAGTATTACCACCGGATACATAAATGCCACAGACACATAACTGGGTGAACCTTTCCAAATTGTGACTCAGCTTTGCTAGAGTCCCCAATTAGAGGTGTCCAGAGCTCTTAAGCACACACTTTTTGCTTTTGGACCACGACTTTAACCGCTCAGTCTCAAGTTTTCACTTGACACCTTCACGCCACAAGCACATGGTTTGGGACAGCTTGGTTTAGCCACTTAGGCCAGGATTTTATTCCTGTGGGCCCTCCTATCCACTGATGCACAGAAAACTTGTCTCATAACAAATTTCCTTCGGCAAGTGTACCGAATTTGTCGTCAAGTAAAAACTCACAATAAAGTGAGGTCGAATCCCACAAGGATTGATTGATCAAGCAACTTTAATTAGAGGAATGTTCTAGTTGAGCGAATCAGAATTTGAGTTGAGAATTACAGAAAATTAAATTGCGGGAAAGTAAATAACAGAAAAGTAAATGCTAGAAATAAGAGCTGAAAGTAAATGACTGAAAGTAAAGTACAGAATTGTAAATGGGAATGGGGGAATTGCTCATGAAAGTAAATGACAGAAATTAAAGAGAATGGGTAAGATCAGAAATGGGGAGTTCATTGGGCTCAGGAGATGTTGCATTCTTCGTATCAATTTCATTTTCATCTCTTCCTCAATCAATGCACTCATTGATCTCCTTAGCAATCTTAAGTGATCGAATTACAATTTCTTGTAATTCAATCTCTCAAATCTTGATCAATAGCCAATTCCTTGGTCAATTGCTCATGAGAAGAGATGAAGTATGGTCACTGATTATACCACATGCATTTCCCAAATCAAGTGTTGAGAGGATTATAGTCACATATCCATCCAAACCCAATTTGATCCAGCATGAGAAAGCATTTCTAGCTTGATCTCTTCATTCCTCTTTCAAGGTTCAGAAGAGATCCAAGTTTGAATAGCTTCTTTTGCAAGATAACTACCCAATTGGATGAAGATCGAAAGCTTTCAAGTAAAATCAAGAGAAAAGATAGAAGAAGAATAATGAAAACTAGTATTGATCCATCAAATTACAACAGAGCTCCCTAAACAAATGAAAGGGGTTTAGTTGTTCATAGCTCTGGAAAATGAAAACAAAGATGGAGAAAACATGATGAAACTAGAAGTGCAGAGAAAGTAAAATACAGAGAGTAGTTCTATGCCAAGAGGCTCCCTATATTTTTCAACTCCCGATTTAATTCAAAGCTACTCCTATATATACTACTCTTCTACTCTTCTAGTTGGTTCTTCAAGTCTTGGGTCTGGGCCTTTGGATCTTGAATTTGAAGTAGTTATCTTCTTCATTGGTTTGGGACTCAACTTTCCCAATAACGTTGAGAAGCCTTCCCCTTCCCTACGTTAGAGTCCACGTTAACTTAGTTAACGTGGCTCTTTTAACGTGGGCTTGCCAACCTTCGAGAATGTTAGTGACACTTAACATTGTCACTAATGTTCCAATGTGCCCCTTAGCTCCCACGTTAGAGTCCACGTTAACTTGGTTAACGTGGCTTCTAACGTGGCTGTGCTAGCCATCTCCAACGTTAGTGACAAAGTTGAATGTCACTAACGTTGGCTCATCATCCCTCTCTTCACGTTAGCTTCCATGTTAACTAAGTTAACCTGGGAGTTAACGTGGCTCATTGTGGCTTGTGTTGGCTCCTTCCAACGTTAGTGACAATGTTTGGTGTCACTAATGTTGTCGACAACCTTTCTTCTTCACGTTAACTTCCATGTTAACTAGGTTAACGTGGGAGTTAACGTGGCCTCTTGGGGATAGTGTGTGTTCATCCCAACGTTAGTGACAATGTTTGGGGTCACTAACATTGTCGACCACCTAGTTTCTTCATGTTAGCTTCCATGTTAACTAGGTTAACGTGGGAGTTAACGTGGCTTCTTGTGAGAGTCATTCTTGTGGAAGTCATGTCCCTGGTTTTATGGTGGTTTCATGCATAGCAACTTAGGTTCATTCCTTCTCTGGCTTTCAGACCTTTATCATGTCCTAGAACACTCACTTTGATTGCATCCTATGAGACTTTTATTCATTGATCCTTTTATTGTCATTTCAGGGCTTATTTTTGTTCCTAAGCTAAGTGCTCTGTAAGGGGGCAACTCTTTAAAATAAGCTTTCAGTCAACACTCCCAAACCAGTTGGTTCAAGGTGCTAGGTGTTGAAGCACCCCTAAGGACTTACTTGCTCAAGTCTCTCCCCCATACATACACACCACAAGCACATAGTTTATTTATTTTCTTTTCTTGAGACCTTGGTGTCCAACACCTCTTTGGGTTACTAAATGCTCTGTATTGAGGGTTACTCTTGATAGTGGACTTTCAGCTGATAATCTCGAGTTAGTTAACCCAAGTTACCAAGTGATAAGGCACCCCTAAGAGCTTATTCATCCAAGTAGATCCCTCACACAGGAGCACCATAGACACATGCCTCAAGATTAAAACCATAGGTGCCTAGCCTTATTGCTTACTCTTTTTCTTTTATTTTTCAACCTTTATTGTTCTTTCCCTTTTTCTTATTATGATCTTCTTATTTAGCTAGTCGCATGGGGTGTGTCTCAAGCATAGTATTTATGACAGATAGTTGTCCTCCCACCTTGTGGTTGAACCAACTTAGCTAACTTATGATCACACCATAAACTCATGAACTTACTCCATAGTATGAACTCCTCTCTGGTCTTTAAAAACAATCATTCTCTTTTCATTTGATTTAAAGGGACAAACATACAAGTAAGCAAAGTAAGGATGCGGTGACATAAAGACTAGCACACAGAGACCTCTTCAACACAAAAACTTAAAAGACAGAATTTAAAAAGGTTCAAACATAACATGGAAGCAAGTTCTATTTCATACAAGATCTTCCTTATTTAAAGCATAGAAGAAGATGGACCAAAGAAGGAACGTCACCACCTTTTACTCTTGTGGATGCCCATGCTTTTCTCCTTGTTTGTCTTCTTTGTGTTCTCTTGCATTCCCTCGCATCCGTGCCAATCTTGCTTGCTTCCAATCCTCAAGTGCTTTCCTCACTGATTCATGACTCTCTTCCACCTTTTGTCTTTCTTTTCGTGCTAATTCATCCCTCATTTCTTCATACCTTGTGATTCCTGGATGCAATATAGGCAGCTGTCCTACCAAGTAACCGAGCCTGGCTTGAGTATTTATATGATGCCCAGTCTCGCTCAAGTAAACTCCTTTTGCGAATGCCCTTTGCTCGTCCAATAGTTCTGCCTGTTCTATCTGTCTTCGATGCATCTCATGTATATGTGCACCTTGATGTGCTTGGATGTTGATTAGCCTCTGGATGGATTCTTGTTGCTCGTTTTGCCTTTGTTCCATCTTGTGGAATGTTTCACCCCATTGTTGCCCTTGACTCAGTTGCTGATCCACCATTTGCTTTTGCCACTCCCCTTGTTGAGTCATCCATCTTGAGAGCGACTCCTCTTGCTGCCCCATCATCTGTAGTTGAAGCTCTCTCTGTGCTCCTTGACTTTCCAAATATTGTCGAGATAGTCCATCAATAGCTTCCTGCAATTCGTGCATATCCAAGGTGGCTGGTGCTTGCCCCTCTAGGACTTGTCCTTCCACTACTTGAGGGGATGTCCTCTTCCTTTGCTTCCGTTGAGGCAAGGGGGATGCGGTAGCATGCATTCGTCGAACGGTTATTGGAATGCCCTCTTTTATCCATACGGGGTCTTCATCTTCAAACACCACCCCAGCTTTCTTGCACAGTCGGTAAATAGTACTGGGGTAACCTAACGTTCCTCTTGAGTCACTTTTCTCTGCCATTTTTCTAATGCCTTCTGCTATGAGTTCATGAACCTTGATTTCTCCTCCTTTGAGTATACAGTGTACCAGTGTGGCTCTCTTGAGATTCACCTCCGAGTTGTTCGCTGCTGGGAGGATGGACCTCCTTACAATTTCGAACCACCCCTTTGCTTCTGGAGTGAGATCTGCTCTCTTGATGAACCTTGGTCTCCTATCTGCATATCTTTCCCAGTCAGCCCCTGGTACACAAATGTCTTGCACAATCTGGTCATGATTAGGGTTGTTGTCCATTCTTGAATGATAACTCTCTTCTTCAAACGGTATGGACCGCAGTTTTAATGCCTTCATGACACTCATGGGACCAAAATCAACAATCTTTCCTCTCACAAAGCTTGTATATGACTCATCTGCCTTATCATATCGGACCGCATTTGCATAAAACTCTCTTATAAGATTTGCATTTACCTTAATGACCGGATCAGTGAGGAGCTCCCATCTTCTCTTTTCTACCTTCTTTGTGATTTCGGGACACTCAGTTTTCCTAACTTGAAATCCCAGCTCATAAATGATCTCCTTATCCACCATCCACCCGTATTGCAATGCATGGTGCAAGCTTCTAAATCTCTTTTCATCATACGGGTGTTGCTCCATAGGTTCCTTTCCCTTCCTTCTTTTAGAGCTCGAAGATGCCATGAATGAGGGTTAATGTGTGAAGTTGGCAAATGTGTGGAGACTTTTGGTTGTTTAGGGTTGAGTGCAATGAAGGGAGTGAAGGGGAATCCGAAATGGAGAGGTGTGCAGAGTGGGTACGGAACAAGGATCACTTATATAGAGAGGTTGTAAGTGAATGGAGGGTGTGGATTGATGGAGTGATTGTTTGATGAACGGTTGGGGTTGTGCATGGAGAAAGGACAAGGATCATCACTTTATGATGGAGATTGCTCGGTCTTCAAGGGTCCCATCCTTTTCAATGTTGCATGGCAATATTTTCCAATGCCTTCCCTTTTTAGAACAAGTGTGTAGTTTCTCCTCATGAAGTGGCCGAACCCTTCTCATTTAGTTGTCCAATCAATCTTCTTCAATGTTCCTCTCCTTTACCCTATAAAATAAGAAAAATTAATGTCCTAAAAAGTATTTAAACTTTACGGCTAAACTAATAAAAAGAAGAAAAGATTTTGTTTATTCATGAACTCCAACTAACTAATTAACTGTGTATCCTTATATGCACCTTGGTGGCACCATGGGTTGACACCAAACTTAGTTTGGAGCACTGTGATGAAAAGTTTTGTTCAAAGCTCCAAGACCAGCATGCTCTCAGTTGCATTCATGCTTTCTTGGCATGCTTTGAACACCAAACTTGTTCTTCACTATATACTGCAATATAAGGATTTCACCAAGTGTTTGTCAAGTTTGGGTTGGAATTCATGAATATTGACTTATTCACTAGTAAAAGCTCATAAAACATGGGTTACCTCCCATGAAGCGCTTCTTTAGCGTCACTAGCTTGACGTTTCTCCTTCATCAGGGAGGTTGATAATGCTTCGAGTCCTCCCCTCTTGCCTTGGACTTATATCCATTAGTTGTATCAATGATCTCTACATGTTCCAAGGAGAGAACTCTGTTGATAGTGAAGACCTTAGGTAACTGAGATGGTATAGTGGGGAGATTAGGGGGGATATCTGGGAATTAAGGTGAGATCACTTTATCCCCTGGAGAGAAGTCCTATGTAGGGATCTTCTTGTTCCTCCACCCTCTTGGTACCTTCTTCTTTGTCCCTTTTGATGTTGCCTTGTTCTTGGTGACTTCTTCTTCTAAGGGAATTTTGTTGTTGTCTTCACATGTCTCTGGTGGTTTAGGTTCCTCCAGCTTTTCCTTGAGTTGTGACAACTGCTTATTTCCTTGTTCATCAACCAAGGGCTTTCCCAGAGGGGTTGGTTGTATTTCAGTGCTTGCTTCCTCTGTCAGCATCTCATTATGATCTTTGCTTGATTCTTTGTTTTCTTGGTCTGCTTCTTGTGAGAGTTTGAAGACATTAAAGCTATGTCGTTCATCATGGATCCTCAATATTAGCTCCCCTCGCTCCACATCTATGAGTGCTCTGGCTGTAGCTAAGAATGGTCTTCCCAATATGATTGGGTGAGTGTGACTCTCTTCCATGTCCAAGATGGCAAAGTCTGTGGGAAGAAAGTATTTCCCAACCTTTAACAACACGTTTTCCACCACCCCTATTGCTTGTTATTGAGTTTTGTCAGTGACGTTAGGATTTTTGCCAGTAAAGAATGTCATAAAAACAGTCGCGTTGTAGATATAGTCTCTAAACCGACAAAAATCTCTTCGTACAAACGTTTTAGTTGTCACAAGTAACAAACCCCTTTGAAATTGATAACTGAGTATTCAAACCTCGGGTCGTCTTCTTAAGGAATTATAGGGAGGTATGTTCTTATTATTGGTTATGAGTTTGTAAATTGGGGTTTTGGAAGTAAGGTGGGAATATGTTATATGACGAGTAAAATAAAATAATAATAATAAAATCTCTTGGCAAGGTATAAGAATTGGAATTCCTATCCTAGTTATCCTTATCAGGTGTGAAGAAGATTGGGTTTTAATCCCACTTGGTCATCCTTTATTAAAAAAAGGAAGGTTAAGTGGACTGCTCAGTTTGATTCTCAAGTCCTAGTCAACTCCTGTGGAGAGACTAGTATTAGAGCAATCCTAGCTCAAGCAAAATCTGCCAATTTCAACCACTTGCTGAGTTTGATAACTCAAGTATTACCAATCACTTGACCAAAGCCAAAAGGGAGAAAAATATCTAAATTAAATTGAAAGCAATCTTAAACAGAGCAAAGCAATCTTAAATCTGAATTACCTCAGATAACATTAATTAAGAAAATTATATGTAACACGGAAGAGTTTATAAATTAAATAAAAATAAATAAAAATAAAGAACCTGGGATTGAGAGCTACTCCTAAAACTAAGAGAAATCCTAAATCCTAATCCTAAGAGAGAGGAAAGAACCTCTCTCTCTCTAAAAACTATATCTACTCCTAAAATTGTAAATATGAGAGCCTGATCATGAATGGATGTATTCCCCCACTTTATAGCCTCTAATCTGTGTTTTCTGGACCGCAAACTGGGTCAAAAACAGTCCAGAATTCGCTGGTTTCGAATTTTGCCACGATGGATTTCCGTCACTGCGACGCGGCCGCATGGATCACGCGATCGCATCATCTAGCGTCAAGGGAACTATAGCATATTATATATCAAATCGAAGCCCTGGACGTTAGCTTTCCAACACAACTAAAACCGCGTCGTTTGGACTTCTGTAGCTAAAGTTATAGCCGTTTGAGTGCAGAGAGGTCAGGCTTAATAGCTTAGCAATTTCTCCAACTTATTGTATTCCTTCCACTTTTGCATGCTTTCTTTCCATCCTCTGAGCCATTCCTGCCTTGTAATCTCTGAAATCACTTAACACACATATCAAGGCATCTAATGGTAATAAGATAGGATTAATAATAAGCAAATATAAGATCAAAGAAGCATGTTTTCAATCAAAACACATAATTAGGAAGGAAATATAAAACCATGCAAATAGTATGAATAAGTGGGTAAAGAGTTGGTAAAACCACTCAATTGAGCACAAGATAAACCATGAAATAGTGGTTTATCAACCTCCCCACACTTAAACACTAGCATGTCCTCATGCTAAGCTCAAGAGAAGCTATAAAGAATGAAGAATGTATGAAATGCAATCCTATCTATATGAATGCAACTACATGCAAAATGTTTCTACCTACTTGGTCAAAAATAAATAAGTTCTCCAAGACAAACATAAATCAGATTTCACTAATTCAAATCATAAAATAAAAATCAGGTAAACTTGTAAGAAGACAGCTCATGAAAGCAGGGAACATAGAATCAAGCATTGAACCCTTACTAGTAGTGTATATCACTCTAATCTCTCAAGTGTATAGGGTTATTCACTCTACTCTTCTCTAGTCATGCTTTCTAAACCTTGTTCTTCATCTAACCAATCAACAAATATTTGATGTACCAATGCAAACATCATGAGGTCTTTTCAAGGTTGTAATGGGGCTGAGGTAAAGGTAAGGATATATGTATGGCCAAGTGAGCTATAATATGAATCTTCAATTAACCTAAGCTCTCACCTAATATACATATACTCTATATACTTTTAAATTCATGCCTAGCTACCCATAATTCTCACTTTTGTATAATTCCCATACTTATGTACCAAATTTTTCTTTAATTTTTATCACATGTGCATTGAACTTAATATTGGGGTAATTTTGTCCCCTTATTTACTTATTTATTGAGTATTTTTGGATTTTTCTCTTTTTTCTCTTTTTTTTCTTCTTTTTTTTTATTTAGAGAAACAAACATAACTTATCAATGCACATGTATTTTCTATTATTTTTCTCTTTTGGTTTTTCATGAGTAGGTTCCCAAATTTCTGATATTCAAATAAATTAGAAACATTATACTTTTCCTTTATTAACCCATGTTCTCACAGTTTCCCCATACTTAATTAACATACTATCTTAAGCTAACTAAAGATTCAATTGGGATATTTAATTGTTTTTCTGCTTTAAGGCTAGTGATGTGGTAAAATACAGAACAAGAGGGGGTTAAAAGGCTCAAAGTGGCTGACAAGGGTGATTTAAAGGGTAGGCTTATTTGGGATAAGTGAGCTAAAATCAAATAATGGCCTCAATCATATGCAAACATGTAAATACACTAAATAATGGACATATAGGTTGGAACAAAATATAGATTACAATCATAGAGAAGGGAACACACAGGAATAAAATATTTATGGTTAAATAATGTAACCGTGTAAATAAGCTCAAAGTCTCACAGGTTGTGTGTTCTTTGACTCAAAAACCATGTTCCAAATACAACTTCAAACAAATTTAACACATAAAAATTTTTTTAAAATTTTTATTTAAATTAGTGAAAAAAAATTTTTTTTTTCAAAAATAGGATCTTAAAAGGAGATTCACAAAATCAAATAAATATGCAATCAAATATGCAGATGCAACAATGAACAAATAAAGAAAATAAGATTATTGGTGTTGAAAAGAAAGTACTAACCCACGGAGATCGGTATCGACCTCCCCACACTTAAAGGTTGCACCATCCTCAGTGCATGCTAAGATTTGTAGGTGGATGGGTTGTTTCAACTGTTGCTTTTCTCTAAGGATTGTGCAGATGGACTTGTCTGTCTCCCCATGTAAAATGTCTTCCGCTTCCTTTTCGGGTGGCCATCCTGAAAGAAAAAGGGAAGAAGAGTAACCCAGAAATAGAGATAAGAAAATAAAAGAAGTATGGTTTAATGCCAAATGATAAGGGTCTCATTTACATGGAAGCTTCAACATGTAAGTGAGAAAACAATAGAAGCCATGGCATACCAGTGGTGCAGAATATGCAACAATGGGGAAAAGAGTGGGGGAGGAGAGATAATATAAATTCATGTCAATGCAAAAGTAATACAAATATAAAAGATTGGCATTGATTTAAATAATATTACCCAATCAGAATCAAACAAGTCACTAAGCACCAAGAAAATACCAGAAAAGATGTAACAGTTGAATAAGAATATGTGAACACCAATAGTAACTCTAGAAAAATAAAAATATGCAATGAATAAAAGTATGCAAATAAATAAAATGAAAGTGAAAAAGAATGAGAAGTAGAAAAAGAAAGTGAGAAAGGAGAGAGAAGGAAGAAATTAGGATTAGAAGAGAAAAGATAAGAAAATTGGCACTAATCTGGATAGGTTGTGCGACGCTGGCGATGCGGTCGCGTGGGTGACGCGGTCGCGTGGTGCGCGATAAGGTTGGGTGACGCGGACGCGTGGGGCACGCGATCGCGTGACTCGATTTGTGCTAGTGGCGCGAGTGCATGATGAGGAGAACTTTTGTGTGGTTTAGAATTTCCTCAAATGAATTCTCGTTGCAAGTATAGTTCTACACCAACAAACAATCCTCCCAATAAAAAATTTGAGTTGTCACAAATAACAAACCCCAAATAAGAATTAACCGAAGTATTTAGACTCCGGGTCGTCTCACAAAGAGTTGCAATGAAATGTATGATTATTGGCTATGAAGGGTATAGGGGGGTTTTGGTTGATTAGAGGGGCAATAAAATAAAAAGACAAGAAAAGTAAATTGAGCAAAAGTTTAAAGAAACCAAGTAATAAAGAGAGACATTCATGGCAATGGATTGAGATCATAGGCTTTCTATCCTAGTCATGCATGATTAATTCATCCTATTTAGTTAAGTCACACATCGGGAGAATGTCAAACAAGACTAATTAATCATATCACAAATATAAACAAGAATTTATCTCATTACGTCAACTCCAACAAATAGGGAGAAAGTCTAACGAGACTAGCTAATCTCAATCCAAAAGTCCTAACCAACTTACTAATTAAATTAGCAAAAGATTAGCGTGAATGGAAACAATATTCCATATGTCCTAATCAACTCACTAATTAAACTAGCAAAAGATTAGCGTCAATGGAAACAATATTAGCTAACAACTCTAGATCACCAACATAAGTTGGGTTTTCATGACTCAAGATTACCTAATTACTCTTTCCAAGCCAAGAATGCTCAAAATCTACTCTAACATCCTTCCAAGCATTTTATCAAACACTTGGAAGGCATAAAAGGAAAGCATAGTAAAAGTGCAAGGAAAGTAAATCTACACTATTCAATTGCAAGGAAAGTAAGATCTCAACTCAAATCAACAATAAAAAGAATATCAAATATAAAATTGCATTAAAGAAAATTAAGATCCAACAATGTTCATCAACATAAAAGTAACAAAAAATAAAGGAAATGACAAGTAAAAACTAGAAGAGTAGGGATGTAACAACAAGAAATTAAAAGAAGAAACTAAATCAAAACAAGAATTAAAAGTGAGATTCAAGAAAATTAAACCTAAACTACCCTAAATTCTAGAGAGAAGAGAGAGCTTCTCTCTCTAGAATTCTACCCTAAAACATGGTGAAAACTAAACTATGACTACTTGGTTCATTTCCCCTTCAATCCTTGGGTTCAATAGCATCAGAAATGGGTTAGATTGGGCCCAAAATGAGCTGCAAAATCGCTGGGGGCGATTTCATTAAAGTGACCCACGTGCTCAATCGGCGCGCACGCGTACATGGCGCGTGCGCGCCCCTGAAAGCGAAGCAACATATAGCAAAATTTATATTATTTTGAAGCCCCGGATGTTAGCTTTCCAACGCAACTGGAACCGCCTCATTTGGACCTCTGTAGCTCAAGTTATGGTCCTTTGAGTGCCAGGAGGTCAGGCTTGACAGCTTTACGGTTCCTTCATTTCTTCATGAGTTCTCCCACTTTGCATGCTTTTCTCCTCACTTCTTCCATCCAATACTTGCCTTATGAACCTGAAATTACTCAACAAACATATCAAGGCATCGAATGGAATTAAAGTGAATTAAAATCATCAATTTTAGGGCTTAAAAAGCATGTTTTCACATTTAGGCACAAATCAAGGGAGAATTGCAAAACCATGCTATTTCATTGAATAAATGTGGGAAAAGGTGATAAAATCCCTCAAAATAAGCACAAGATAAACCACAAAATCGGGGTTTATAAGTGTAGCCTCGCGGTCGCACAACTCGCTGTTCAAAACTTCAGTATTGCCAAAATCCAGGGTGACGCGGTCGCGTGGGTGACGCGATCGCACGGGTGGCCTTTTTCTTAAAATAACGCGGACGCGTGGGTGACGCATTCGCGTGGCAAGGCTTGTGCTACTAGCACGGGTCCAGCCCAATTCCAGCTCAACTTTCGGCCATACACCCTTTTTACGCCGATTTCAGGTCACACGGCCGCGTGGGTGACGCGGTTGCGTGGGAGGCCAAAGTTCCCATGTGACGCGGACGCGTCGGCAACGCGGTCGTGTGGGGTGATTTGTGCCATTGCCATGCCTCCAGCGCTGCTCCTGCGTAACTCTTTGTTCATATTAATATTGTCTCCCATCTCCTTGCGACGCGGACGCGTCGCTAATGCGGTCTCGTCGCGTGCTCGCTTTTTTTTTTTTAATCTGAAAAGATGCAGAATGCAGTGTTAATATGAATGTGATGCAAAACTCCAGGTTCAATATAATAAAATAAAATAAAACTCAAAAATAAATAAAATTAACTAAAAATGAAAAATGAACGATCATAACATGGTTGGTTGTCTCCCACCTAGCACTTTTAGTTAAAGTCCTTAAGTTGGACATTTGGTGAGCTTCCTGTTATGGTGGCTTGTGCTTGAATTCATCCAGGAATCTCCACCAATGTTTGTATCTCCAGTAACCTCCGGGATCCCAAACTAGGCGCAAAAAGCCTTCAAGTAAGTTAAAGCAAGTGACCAGGCCCCAAGAGTGCTGATTTCTAGATTGGATTCCGGGGTCCCAAATCTTGCTTTTGCACCCTTCTTATGGTTGAGCAATATTGTTCCCTCCGGGTGGCAAGCAGTCTGAATTCTCACGTAAGCGGCCAAACAACTTCCTAGACCCATCCACTCCCTTGTGCTCTTCTCTGATAATTACCACCTCTTTGCAAGCTTCTTCAATTTCAACATCTTCCTCTTGGTAGCTCTCTTCCAATTTAATCTCCTCTTCATTGCTTTCCAAAGGCATGGGAGGTTGTGCTTCTTCTTCTTGAAACTCTATCTCTTGATCAACCTCTTCCAAGTCTTTAACTGTGATATGCCTTGGAGGTTGTACACCCTCCTTAGCATCAATTTCAAACGTCTTGGAAGGGGGTTCAATGACTGGACTTTCCCATGGAGGTTCTGCATCTCCTAAGTCTTCAACCAACTCTTCTTCTTGAACAATGACAGCTTCTTCTACTTGTTCTAGTATGAATTCATGCTCTGTCTTGTCCACTGGAGCCTCTAGTATCTCCTTCATGCTACGCTCTTCGTTAGGCTGTTCAAATGGGGCTGTGGCTGACCCTTGTATATTTGAGCGTCTAGAAGCCCATTGAATTAATGCTTGCTCCAGTTATTGAATGGTTGCCTGAAATTTAATTACTGTTTCCCTTAGGTGATCCTCTGCTTCTCGGGTTGCCGGACTTGGACATGCTACAAAAGAAAGTGGTGGTGGTTGGGAGTGATTGTATTGGAATTGGGGTGGTTCTATATATGGTTCATATGGCTCATAAGGTGGTTGGTATGGTGGTTGAGGGTTAGGGTCATATGGAGGTGAATAGTGGTAGTTGGCTTGTGAGTTTGGTGGTCCAAAGTTATGTTCAGGAAAGGGTTCATAGGCATATGGTGGTGGTTGTTGATAGTCCATTAGAGGTGGTTGTTGCCATGAGGATTGATCAAGTCCTTGTGGCTCCTCCCATCTTTGATTGCTCCAACCTTGATGCCTGTTCTCATTGTAATTTCTTTTTCCTGCAACATAATTGTAACCAGACTCATAGCCAAAGGGGTGAGAGTTAATAGTAGTAAATAAAAATTAAAAATGAAAATAAAAATAAATTTAAATTAAAAGGTTATTTAAATTTTGAATTAAATTTTGAAATTTAAAATTTGAAATTTGAAAATTTTGAAATTTAAATTTTGAAAATTTTTAAATTTGAATTTTGAAATTTGATTTTGGAAATAAGATAAGATAAGATAAAAATTTTAAAAATAAAAATCTGAAAATTTTTTTTTTCGAAAAAAAAATTAATTAAAAATATTTTTGAATTTAATGAAGAAAGAGAAAAACAATAAAATGATACCAAATTTCAAATTTTTAGATCAAAACGAAGAAAATAACTAAGAACAGCTTGAAAGTCAAGATGAACGTGAAGAACAACTTGAAGATCAAGATGAACACTAAGAACAAATTTTTGAAAAAAAATTTTTTTTAATAACTAAATAAAAACAAATAACCTCTTAACATAAGAAAAAAAAAACAAAAATAAAAACAAAAATAAAAACAAGCAAAAATAAAATATTTACAATAACCAATAGTAAGGCACACGTTTGCAATTCCCCGGCAACGACGCCATTTTGACGTTAGGATTTTTGCAAGTAAAGAATGTCATAAAAATAGTCGCGTTGTAGATATAGTCTCTAAACTGACAAAAATCCCTTCGTACAAACGTTTTGGTTGTCACAAGTAACAAACCCCTTTGAAATTGATAACTGAGTATTCAAACCTCGGGTCGTCTTCTCAAGGAATTGCGGGAGGTATGTTCTTATTATTGGTTATGAGTTTGTAAATTGGGGTTTTGGAAGTAAGGTGTGAATATGTTATATGACGAGTAAAATAAAATAATAATAATAAAATCTCTTGTCAAGGTATAAGAATTGGAATTCCTATCCTAGTTATCCTTATCAGGTGTGAAGAAGATTGGGTTTTAATCCCACTTGGTCATCCTTTATTAAACAAAGGAAGGTTAAGTGGACTGCTCAGCTTGATTCTCAAGTCCTAGTCAACTCCTGTGGAGAGACTAGTGTTAGAGCAATCCTAGCTCAAGCAAAATTTGCCAATTTCAACCACTTGCTGAGTTTGATAACTCAAGTATTACCAATCACTTGACCAAAGCCAAAAGGGAGAAAAATATCTAAATTAAATTGAAAGCAATCTTAAACAGAGCAAAGCAATCTTAAATCTGAATTACCTCAAATAAAATTAATTAAGAAAATTATATGTAACACGGAAGAGTTCATAAATTAAATAAAAATAAATAAAAATAAAGAACTTGGGATTGAGAGCTACTCCTAAAACTAAGAGAAATCCTAAATCCTAATCCTAAAGAGAGGAGAGAACCTCTCTCTCTAAAAACTATATCTACTCCTAAAATTGTAAATATGAGAGCCTAATCATGAATGAATGTATTCTCCCACTTTATAGCCTCTAATCTGTGTTTTCTGGGCTGCAAACTGGGTCAAAAACAGTCCAAAATTCGCTGGTTTCAAAGTTTGCCACGCTGGATTTCCGTCACTGCGATGCGGCCGCATGGATCATGTGGTCGGGTCACCTAGCCTCAGAGGAACTATAGACTATTATCTATTAAATCGAAGCCCCGGACGTTAGCTTTCCAACGTAACTAGAACCGCGTCGTTTGGACCTCTGTAGCTAAAGTTATAGCCGTTTGAGTGCAGAGAGGTCAGACTGGACAGCTTAGCAATTTCTCCAACTTATTGTATTCCTTCCACTTTTGCATGCTTCCTTTCCATCCTCTGAGCCATTCCTGCCTTGTAATCTCTGAAATCACTTAACACACATATCAAGGCATCTAATGGTAATAAGAGAGGATTAATAATAAGCAAATATAAGATCAAAGAAGCATATTTTGAATCAAAACACATAATTAGGAAGGAAATATAAAACCATGCAAATAGTATGAATAAGTGAGTAAAGAGTTGGTAAAACCACTCAATTGAGCACGAGATAAACCATGAAATAGTGGTTTATCAGTCAGCCAGCCTGATGACTACATCTGTGGGCAATATCTCATTGATCTGCAGCCTCTTTACCAGGGATAAGGGCATTAAGTTGATGCTTGCTCCCAAATCGCAGAGTGCTCTATCAAACATTGTTTCCCCTATGGCACAGGGGACATGAAACCTCCGTGGATCTTTTCTTTTCGTAGGCAACTGTGGTTGAATGAGGGCACTACACTCCTTGTTCATCACTATAGTTTAGCCTCCCTTAAGTGAGCTTTTCCTAGGAAGCAGCTCCTTCAAATACTTGATGTATGCAGGCATTTGTTGGATAGTCTTGATGAACGGTATGTTCACATGCGAAGATGCAAACAAGTCAAGAAATCTTGAGTATATTCTCTTCTCCACAGCACCATTGAGCAGTTGGGAAAAAGGTGCATAGAGTCTCAGCAGCTCCTGTTTTGAGATTTTTGGTTCTTGGAAATCTTTTTCCTTCTTCTCTACTGAGGTATCTTCAGGTTGTTCTGATAGCTTGCTTGGCTTGTCCTCAGTCTCCTTATCACTTATAGTGACCATCTTGCAATCTTCCCATCTTACTTTCTTTGTTTCACCTCTCGGATTCTTCTCTGTGTCACTTGGGAATCCATCTGTGGGTTTGGGAATTTGTTCAGAGAGATACCCCACTTGAGATTCCAACCTCTTGATTGTGTCTCCTTGGTTCTTGAAACTGGCTCGCACTTCCTCCATGGCACCTCCTTGTTAAGTCTTTAAACCTCTCCCATGCTTCATATAGAGTCTCACCATCTTGTTGCCTGAAAGTTTGGACCTCAGCTCTCAGCCTATTGATTCGTTGAGGGGGTAAAATCTTGCTAAGAATTTGTTCACCACATCTTCCCAAGTTGTCAAGCTCTCCTTCGGTAAAGACTCCAGCCACTTGGCTGCCTTATCCTTGAGTGAGAATGGAAATAAGAGCAGTCTATAGGCGTCAGGACGAACACCATTAGACTTCACTGTGTCACATATTCTCAGGAAGGTGGTTAGATGTTGATTAGGGTCTTCTTGGACACTTCCTCCGAACGAACAGTTATTCTGAACAAGGGTGATGAGCTGTGGTTTTAGTTCAAAATTGTTGGCATGGATGGTTGGCTTTTGAATGCTACTTTCACAGTTTCCTGGGTTTGGATTGATGTAAGAGCCTAAAACTCTTCTATCCTCCCCAGCATGATTTTCTCGACCTCTTCCGCCATGGTTGTGAGTCTCTTCTTCATGATGGTTTTCCATGTTTTCTTCCATGTTTGGTTCAAAGTATTCCTCAAAGTGTTCCTCCTCTTCTTCAGCACCAACTACACGTTTTTCTCTTGCCTCCCTCCTTAGTCTAAGGAAGGTTCTCTCAGGTTCAGAATCAAAGAAAGTTGAAGCCCCGCTTCTTCTCCCTGTCATACAACCAACAAGTACAAGCAAAGAGAATAGGTGCAGAAAGTATATCTGTCAGAATTACTGTTAGTGTGAGTGATGCAATATATCAAACAGTTAGTGGGTTAGTGAGATGAATGGTAAATAACAAAGAAAAAGTAGGGGGAAAGAAAGAAATTAACTAAAACAGAAAGTAAATGACTCAAACAGAAAATTAAATCAAACAAAAATAAAATGCTCAAGCTAGTTATCCTCCAATCTAATCATTGTTGATGCACAATCAATCCCCGGCAACGGCGCCATAAACTTGATGCACGGAAAACTTGTCTCATAACAAATTTCCTTCGGCAAGTGTACCGAATTTGTCGTCAAGTAAAAACTCACAATAGAGTGAGGTCGAATCCCACAAGGATTGATTGATCAAGCAACTTTAATTAGAGGAATGTTCTAGTTGAGCGAATCAGAATTTGAGTTGAGAATTGTAGAAAATTAAATGACGAAAAAGTAAATAACAGAAAAGTAAATGCTAGAAATAAGAGCTGAAAGTAAATGACTGAAAGTAAAGTGTAGAATTGTAAATGGGAATAGGGGAATTGCTCATGAAAGTAAATGACAGAAATTAAAGAGAATGGGTAAGATCAGAAATGGGGAGTTCATTGGGCTCAGGAGATGTTGCATTCTCTGGATCAATTTCATTTTCATCTCTTCCTCAATCAATGCACTCATTGATCTCTGGTGCACGAAATTGTGATCTTAGGCAACGGCGCTAGAAACTCTGTACGTACGTCTTAATAAATCGTTTTTCATTCACAACTTTGATACAACTAACCAGCAAGTGCACTGGGTCGTCCAAGTAATAAACCTTACGTGAGTAAGGGTCGATCCCACGGAGATTGTCGGTATGAAGCAAGCTATGGTCACCTTGTAAATCTCAGTCAGGCGGATATAAAATAGTTATGGAGTTTTCGAACATAAATAATAAATAGATAGAAAATAAGGATAGAAACACTTATGTATATCATTGGTGAGAATTTCAGATAAGTGTACAGAGATGCTTTCGTTCCTCTGAACCTCTGCTTTCCTGCTGTCTTCATCCAATTAGTCTTACTCCTTTCCATGGCTGGCTTTATGTAAGGACATCACCGTTGTCAATGGCTACTTTTTATCCTCTCTGGAAAATGGTCCGATGCACTGTCACTGCATGGCTAATCATCTGGAGGCATCACCCTTGTCAATGGCTGCATCCCATCCTCTTGTGAAAATGGTCCAAATGCTCTGTCACAGCACGGCTAATCATCTGAGGTTCTCGATCATACTGGAATAGGATTCACCCTCTTTTTGCGTCTGTCACTACGCCCAGCACTTGTTTGAATAGCTTCTCTTCTAAGATAACTACTCAATTGGATGAAGATCGAAAGCTTTCAAGTAAAATCAAGAGAAAAGATAGAAGAAGAATAATGAAAACTAGTATTGATCCATCAAATTACAACAGAGCTTCCTAACCCAATGAAAGGGGTTTAGTTGTTCATAGCTCTGGAAAATAAAAACAAAGATGGAGAATACATGATGAAACTAGAAATGCAGAGAAAGTAAAATACAGAGAGTAGTTCTATGCCAAGAGGCTCCCTATATTTTCCAACTCCCGATTTAATTCAAAGCTACACCTATATATACTACTCTTCTACTCTTCTAGTTGGTTCTTCAAGTCTTGGGTCTGGGCCTTTGGATCTTGAATTTGAAGCGGTTATCTTCTTCATTGGGCTTGGCTTTACTTGCAGAGAGAAAGTGTGAAGTGGGCAGAGACTTTAGCTCAGGACGTTAGTGGTGTTAAGGTTCAGTGAAAATATGGGTTCGAGAACGTTAGTGACATTCAACTTTTTCACTAACGTTCCTCACCCAAGTAAAAGCCACGTTAACCTCAACGTTAGTGGCACAAACTTTGCCACTAACGTTGCCTCTTTGTCCGTCGTGCACGTTATTGGGACTCAACTTTCCCAATAACGTTGAGAAGCCTTCCCCTTCCCTACGTTAGAGTCCACGTTAGCTTAGTTAACGTGGCTCTTTTAACGTGGGCTTGCCATCCTTCAAGAACGTTAGTGACACTTAACATTGTCACTAACGTTCCAATGTGCCCCTTAGCTCCCACGTTAGAGTCCACGTTTACTAGGTTAACGTGGCTTCTAACGTGGCTGTGCTAGCCATCTCCAACGTTAGTGACAAAGTTGAATGTCACTAACGTTGGCTCATCATCCCTCTCTTCACATTAGCTTCCACGTTAACTAAGTTAACGTGGCTCATTGTGGCTTGTGTTGGCTCCTTCCAACGTTAGTGACAATGTTTGGTGTCACTAATGTTGTCGACAACCTTTCTTCTTCACGTTAACTTCCACGTTAACTAGGTTAACGTGGCCTCTTGGGGATACTGTGTGTTCATCCCAACGTTAGTGACAATGTTTGGGGTCACTAACGTTGTCGACCACCTAGTTTCTTCACGTTAGCTTCCACGTTAACTAGGTTAACGTGGGAGTTAACGTGGCTTCTTGTGACTTGGCCAACGTTAGTGAGAATGTTGAATGACACTAATGTTGGCGTCCCCCTTTTCTTCTTAACGTTAGAGGTCACGTTAACTAAGTTAACGTGGCAACTAACGTGGCCACTTATGAGCTTGGTCCAACGTTAGTGATAATGTTAAGTGTCACTAACGTTGGCTCCATTTCCTTTCTTCCACGTTAGAGTTCACGTTAGCTTAGTTAACGTGACTCTTAACGTGGGAAATGATGGCTTCGAGAGCGTTATTGTCAATGAATTTTCTCATTAACTTTGCAAGTTACTCCCATTCCACGTTAGTGTTAACGTTAGTGTAACTAACGTAGCTACTAATGTGGTTCTTCTTTGCTTCCTTTGTCCTGAAATCAAGCAATAAAGTGCATCAAAGTTCTAGTCCAAGTCATGGGAAATGCAACATCCAATTTGTCATTAAATTCATGCAAAATCCTCATGAAATCATGTAAAGTGCACAATGTATGTTTGAATCAAGATGTAAATGAATATCTACCTAAAACGAGCTTATTTCCTAAGGAAATGCATGAAACTACCCTAAAAACAGTAAAGAAAAGGTCAGTGAAACTGGCCGAAATGCCCTGGCATCATCCACTGATGCTCAAAGCCTTGGATCCTTTTTATTTTACCTTTGTCTTTTGGTTTTAAGGGCTATTGGCTTTTTCTGCTTGCTTTTTCTTTCTTCTTTTTTGTTCATTTTTTTTTCGCATATATTTTTTTTTTCTGCAAGCTTTTCACTGCTTTTTCTTGCTTCAAGAATCAATTTTATGATTTTTCAGATCATCAAATAACATTTCTCCTTTTTCCATCATTCTTTCAAGAGCCAACAATTTTAACATTCATAAACAACAAATTCAAAAAATATGCACTGTTCAAGCATTCATTCAGAAGACAAGAATTATTGCCACCACATCAGAATAATTAAGCTGTTTTAAAATTTGAAATTTATACACTTCTTTTCCTTTTCAATTAAAACATTCTTTATTTAAGAAAGGTGATGGATTCATAGGACATTCATAACTTTAAGGCATAGACACTTAGATACTAGTGATCATGTAATAAAGACACAAACATAAATAGACATAAGGCATAATTTTCAAAAAAATAGAAAATAAAGAACAAGGAAATTAAAGAACGGGTCTACCTTAGTGACGGCGGCTTGTTCTTCCTCTTGAAGATCTTATGGAGTGCTTGAGCTCCTCAATGTCTCTTCCTTGCCTTTGTTGCTCCTCTCTCGTGACTCTTTGGTCTTCTCTAATTTCATGGAGGAGGATAGAATGTTCTTGGTGCTCCACCCTTAGTTGTCCCATGTTGGAACTTAATTCTCCTAGGGAGGTGTTGATTTGCTCCCAATAGTTTTGTGGAGGAAAATTCATCCCTTGGGGCATCTCAGGGATTTCATGATGAGGAATTTCCTCATGCTCTTGTCCATGAGTGGGGTCTCTTGTTTGCTCTATCCTTTTCTTAGTGATGGGCTTGTCCTCATCAATGAGGATGTCTTCCTCTATGTCAATTCCAGCTGAATTGCAAAGGTGACAAATAAGATGAGGGAAGGCTAACCTTGCCAAAGTAGAGGACTTGTCTGCCACCTTGTAGAGTTCTTGGGATATAACCTCATGAACTTCTACTTCCTCTCTAATCATGATGATATGAATCATGATAGCCTGGTCTATAGTAACTTCAGACCGGTTGCTAGTAGGAATGATTGACCGTTGGATGAACTCCAACCATCCCCTAGCCACGGGCTTGAGATCTTGCCTTTTTCTTGGCCACAACTTCATAGAAGTGGTCTTGATGCACCCTTGAGATGAATCTCTCTATCTCCCATTACTCGGAGGTGGAAGATTTTGCCTTCCCTTTCCTCTTTCTAGAGGTTTCTCCGGCCTTTGGTGCCATAAATGGTTATGGAAAAAAAAAAGCAATGCTTTTACCACACCAAACTTAGAAGATTTGCTCGTCCTCGAGCAAAAGAAGAAAGAAGAGAGTAGAAGAAGAAGAAATGAAGGAGATGGAGGTGGGTTGGTGTTTCGACCAAGGGGGAGAAGTATGGTATATTGTGTGTGAAAATGAAGGAGTGAAGATGGGTTTATATAGGGGTGGAGAGAGGGTTAGGGTTCAGCCATGTATGGGTGGGTTTGGGAAGGAAAGTGTTTTAAATTTGAATGGTGAGGTAGGTGGGGTTTATGATGGATGGATGTGGATTGATGAAGGGTTTATGGAGAAGAGGGTAGGATTTGATAGGTGAGGGGTTTTTGGGAAAGAGGTATTGAGGTGATTGGTGAAGGGTATTTGGGGAAGAGTATTATGAAAAGGTGTGAAGAAGAGAGAGAGTCAGTTGAGGTTGGTGGGGATCCTGTGGGGTCCACAGATCCTGAGGTGTCAAGGATTTCTCATCCCTGCACCAATTAGGCATGCAAAACGCCCTCTGCTGCCAATCCGGGCGTTTAACGCCAGCTTCTTGCCCTTTTTTGGCGTTAAACGCTAGTCTGGTGCCCATTTCTGGCCTTAAACGCCCAGAATGATGCCAGACTGGGCGTTTAACGCCGATTCTGCTGCCCTTACTGGCGTTTAAATGCCAGTAGCCTTCTCCTCCAGGGTATGCTGTTTTTCATTTTGTTTTTCAGTTTGTTTTTGCTTTTTCAATTATTTTTGTGACTTCACATGATCATCAACCTATAGAAAACATAAAATAACAATGGAAAATAAAAATATAACATAGATAAGTAAAATTGGGTTGCCTCCCAACAAGCGCTTCTTTAATGTCAGTAGCTTGACAATGGGCTCTCATGGAGCCTCACAGATACTCAGAGCATGATAATGGCCTCTCAACACCAAACTTAGAGTTTGGTTGTGGCCTCCCAATACCAAACTTAGAGTTTGAATATGGGGATTTTATTTGACTCTGTATTGAGAGAAGCTTTTCATGCTTCTTCTCCATGGTTACAGAGGGAGATCCTTGAGCTTTAAACACAAGGGAGTCCTCATTCACTTGAAGGACCAATTCTCCTCTGTCAATATCAATCATAGCTTTTGCTGTGGCTAGGAAGGGTTTGCCAAGGATGATGGATTCATCCATACACATCCCAGTGTCTAAGATTATGAAATCAGCAGGGATGTAATGGTCTTCAACCTTTACCAAGACATCCTCTACAAGTCCATAAGCTTGTTTTTTGGAATTATCTGCCATCTCTAATGAGATTCTTGTAGCTTGCACCTCAAGGATCCCTAGCTTCTCCATTACAGAGAGAGGCATGAGGTTTATGCTTGACCCTAAGTCACACAGAGCCTTCTCAAAGGTCATGGTGCCTATGGTACAAGGTATTGAGAATTTTCCAGGATCCTGTTTCTTCTGAGGTAATCTCTGCCTAGTCAGGTCATCCAGTTCTTTGGTGAGCAAGGGGGGTTCATCCTCCCAAGTCTCATTACCAAATAACTTAGCATTTAGTTTCATGATTGCTCCAAGGTACTTAGCAACTTGCTCTTCAGTAACATCTTCATCCACTTCAGAGGAAAAATACTCATCAGAGCTCAGGAATGGCAGAAGTAAATTCAATAGAATCTCTATGGTTCCAGTGTGAGCCTCAGATTCCAATGGTTCCTCATGAGGGAACTCCTTGGAGGCTAGTGGACGTCCAGTGAGATCTTCCTTAGTGGAGATCATTGCCTCTTCCTCCTCTCCAGATTCGGCCATGTGGGTCATGGTGATGGCCTTGTACTCTCCTTTTGGATTCTCTTTTGTATTGCTTGGAAGAGTACTAGGAGGGAGTTCAGTAACTTTCTTACTCAGCTGACCCACTTGTGCCTCCAAATTTCTAATGGAGGACCTTGTTTCAGTCATGAAACTTTGAGTAGTTTTAATTAGATCAGAGACTACAGTTGCTCAGTCAGAGTGGCTCTGCTTAGAATTTTCTGTCTGTTGCTGAGAAGATGATAAAAAAGGTTTGCTATTGCTAAACCTGTTTCTTCCACCATTATTGTTATTGAAGCCTTGTTGAGGCCTCTGTTGGTCCTTCTATGAGAGATTTGGATGATTTCTGAATGAAGGATTATAGATGTTTCCATAGGGTTCTCCCATGTAATTCACCTCTTCCATTGCTGGGTTCTCAAGGTCATAAGCTTCTTCTTCTGATGAAGCTTCCTTAGTACTGCCTGGTGCAACTTGCATTCTAGACAGACTTTGAGAAATCATATTGACTTGCTGAGTTAATATTTTATTCTGAGCCAGTATGGCATTCAGAGTATCAATCTCAAGAACTCCTTTCTTTTGATTTGTCCCATTATTCACAGGGTTCCTTTCAGAAGTGTACATGAATTGGTTATTTGCAACCATCTCAATGAGTTCCTGAGCTTCTGCAAGCGTCTTCTTCAGATGAAGAGATCCTCCAGCAGAGCTATCCAATGACATCTTGGACAGTTCAGACAGACCATCATAGAAGATACCTATGATGCTCCATTCTGAAAGCATGTCAGAAGGGCACCTTCTGATTAATTGCTTGTATCTTTTCCAAGCTTCATAGAGGGATTCACCTTCCTTCTATCTGAAGGTTTGGACTTCCACTCTAAGCTTACTCAATTTTTGATGTGGAAAAAACTTTGCCAAGAAGGTATTGACTAGCTTTTCCCAAGAGTTCAGGCTTTTTTTAGGTTGTGAATCCAACCATGTTCTAGCTATGTCTCTTACAGCAAAGGGAAAAAGCATAAGTCTATAGACCTCGGGATCAACCCCATTGGTCTTGATAGTGTCACAGATTTGTAAGAATTCAGCTAAGAACTGATGAGGATCTTCCAATGGAAGTCCATGAAACTTGCAATTCTGTTGCATTAGAGAAACTAATTGAGGCTTAAGCTCAAAGTTGTTTGCTCCAATGGCAGGGATTGAGATGCTTCTCCCATAGAAGTCATGGGTAGGTGCAGTAAAAACACCAAGCACCTTCCTTGCATTGTTGACATTGTTGTTGTTTTCAGCTGTCATGTGTTTTTCTTGTTTGAAAAGTTCTGTTAGGTCCTCTATAGAGAGTTGTACTTTAGCTTCTCTTAGCTTTCTCTTCAAGGTCCTTTCAGGTTCAGGATTAGCTTCAACAAGAATGCCTTTGTCCTTGCTCCTACTCATATGAAAGAGAAGAGAACAAGAAAGTATGGAATCCTCTATGTCATAGTATAGAGATTCCTTGAAGTGTCAGAGGAAAAGAAGAATAGAAGGAGAAGGTAGAAAGAGAAGAATTCGAACTTATCAAGAGGGATAAAGTTCGAATTGTTGATAGTGGAGGAGTGTTAGTCCTTTAAATAGAAGGATGTGAGAAGAGGGGAAGAATTTTTGAAATTAAAGTAAAAGATTTTGAAATAATTAAAAGAAAATTTGAAAATTTCATTGATGATTTTCGAGAATTAAAGTTGGGAAAGAAATTAAGTGTTTTTTTGAAAAAGATTTTTGAAATTAGAAATAAAAAAGATATGATTGAAAATTATTTTGAAAAAGATGTGATTAAGAAGATATGATTGAAAAGATATGGTTTTAAAAAGATATGATTGAAAGGATATAATTGAAAAACAATTTAAAAAGATTTGATTTTAAAATTAATGACTTGGCTAACAAGAAATTTAAAAGATATGATTCAGATATTAAACCTTTCTTAACAAGAAAGTAACATACTTGAAATTTTTGAATCAAATCATTAATTGTTAGCAAGTATTTTCGAAAATAGTAAAAAAATGGAAAGAAATTTATTTTGAAAAGATATGATTGAAAAGATATGATTTGAAAAAGATTTGATTTTGAAAACTTATGAAAACTTGAAAAAAATTTGAATTAAAAACAAAATCTTCCTTCTTATGTCATCCTGGCATTAAATGCCCAGAATGGTATCCATTCTGGCGTTTAACGCCCAAAATGCTACCCTTTTGGGTGTTTAACGCCCAGCCAGGTACCCTGGCTGGCGTTTAAACGCCAGTTTTCCTTCTTCACTGGGCATTTTGAACGCCCAGCTTTTTCTGTGTAATTCCTCTGCTGCATGTTCTGAATCTTCATTTCTCTGTATTATTGACTTGAAAAGACATAATTTTGAAAAATTTTGGATTTTTAATGATGAGGAACAATCAAAATGCAATTAAACATGGAAAACTAAGATCAAATACATAATGCATGCAAGGCACCCAACTTAAAATTAGACACTAGACTTAAACAAGAAACATAGAATATTTTTTATTTTTATGATTTTATAAAATTTTTTTGTGATTTTTCAAAAATTGAGTGGAAAAGAAAATAAAGGGATTCAACATTTTTAATAAGAATTCCAGGAATCATTGCAATGCTAGTCTAAGACTCCGGTCCAGGAACTAGACATGGCTTACTAGCCAGCCAAGCTTTCAAAGAAAGCTCCGGTCCAAAACACTAGACATGGCCAATGGCCAGCCAAGCTTTAGCAGATCATTACTCACAACAGCAAAATTGATAGAAATCAACAAGCTCTTGTGATGATAAGTTGAAACCTCAGTCCAATATGATTAGACATGGCTTCACAGCCAGCCAGACTTCAACAGAACATCATGAAACTCTAGAATTCATTCTTAAAAACTCTGAAGAACAAAATATAAAATTTTTTTGTATTTTTGAAAAAATTTTTCGAAAATAAAAAGTAAAAAGCTTAAACATAAAATAAAATTACCTAATATAAGCAACAAGATGAGCCGTCAGTTGTCCAAACTCGAACAATCCCTGGCAACGGCACCAAAAACTTGGTGCATGAAATTGTGATCATCAAGGGCGCCAACAACTTGGTACGCACAATTGTAATCTCAACTCTTTATCACAACTCCGCACAACTAACCAGCAAGTGCACTGGGTCGTCCAAGTAATAAACCTTACGCGAGTAAGGGTCAATCCCACGGAGATTGTCGGCTTGAAGCAAGCTATGGTCATCTTGTAAATCTCAGTCAGGCGGATTCAAATGGTTATGGAGAATTGATAATTAAAAGATAAATAAAATATATAATAAAGATAGTGATACTTATATAATTCATTGGTGAGAATTTCAGATAAGCGTATGAAAATGCTTTGTTCCTCCTGAACCTCTGTTTTCCCATTGCCTTCTTCCAATCATTCATACTCCCTTCCATGGCAAGCTTATGTTGGGTTTCACCATTGTCAATGGCTACCTCCCGTCCTCTCAGTGAAAATGGTCCTGATGCGCTGTCACCACATCAGCTAATCAGCTGTTGGTTCTCGATCATGTTGGAATAGGATCTATTGATCCTTTTGCGTCTGTCACACGCCCCACACTCGCGAGTTTGAAGCTCGTCACATTCATCCCATCCCAGGTCCTACTCAGAATACCACAGACAAGGTTTAGACTTTCTGGATCTCAAGAATGCTGCCAATTGATTCTCGCTTATACCACGAAGGTTTTAATCTTAGATTAGAAACCCAAGAGATACGCATTCAAGCCATGCTAGTAGAACAGAGGTGGTTGTCAGGCACATGTTCATAGGTGAGAATGATGATGAGTGTCACATAATCATCACATTCATCATGTTCTTGGGTACGAATGAATATCTTAGAACAAGAAGTAGGCGTGAATTGAATAGAAGACAGTAGTAATTGCATTAATTCATGAAGAACAGCAGAGCTCCACACCTTAATCGATGGTGTGTAGAAACTCCACCATTGAAAATACATAAGAACAAGGTCTAGGCGTGGCCGAATGGCCAGCCTCCCAAAGAGGGTTCAATCATAAAAACATGATTTAAAGATGAAAATACAATAGTAAAAGGTCCTATTTATAGAGAACTAGTAGCCTAGGGTTTATAGAAATAAGTATTTAATGCAGAAATCTTCTTCTGGGCCCACTTGGTGTGTGCTTGGGCTGAGCATTGAAGCTTCCATGTGTAGAGACTTTTCTTGGAGTTAAACGCCAGCTTTTGTGCCAGTTTGGGTGTTTAACTCTAGCTTTTGTGCCAGTTCTGGCGTTTTGACGCCAGAATTCTTAAGCTGATTTGGAACGCCTGTTTGAGCCATCAAATCTCGGGCAAAGTATAGACTATTATATATTGCTGGAAAGCCCAGGATTTCTACTTTCTAACGTAACTGAGAGCGCGCCAATTGGGCTTTTGTAGCTCTAGAAAATCTACCTCGAGTTTAGGGAGGTCAGAATCCAACAGTATCTGTAGTCCTTTTTCAGCCTCTGAATCATATTCTTGCTCAGGTCTCTCAATTTCAGCCAGAAAATACCTGAAATCACAGAAAAACACACAAACTCATAGTAAAGTCCAGAAAAGTAAATTTTAAATAAAAACTAATAAAAATATAATAAAAACTAACTAAAATATACTAAAAACATGCTAAAAATAATGCCAAAAAGCGTATAAATTATCCGCTCATCATAAAGAGATGCCAAGAAACCAACCTCATTTTGAATTGGGAAAAATGACACTTTATGGGTACAGAGGGGGTGGTTCTTGGCCACAAAATCTCAAAAAGAGGCATAGAGATGGACAAGGCCAAGGTGGAGGGGATTGAAAAGTTACCTCCACCTTGCAATGTCAAAGCAGTTAGAAGTTTTCTAGGACATGCTGGCTTCTATAGGAGGTTCATTAGAGATTTCTCAAAGGTTGCCAAACCTCTAAGCAACCTGCTCTTCTCTAATGTACCTTTTATTTTTGATAAAGAATGCATGCTAGCCTTTGAAGAGGTTAAAAACAAACTTTCCTCTGCACCTATTATAGCACCACCCTGCTAGGATCTACCCTTTAAGTTGATGTGTGATGCATTTGACTTTGTTGTTGGTGCTGTTTTAGGATAGAGGAGGGACAAATTGATGCATTTTTACGGTAAGAGACTATGATCCAACTACTCGATACAACGATCTATTTGATCATGTCATTTATAATGCCAGCAAAGTTCTTAATGAGAATCAAAGGAACTATACCACTACGGAGAAGGAATTGCTTGCCATTGTCTTTGCTTTTGATAAGTTTAGATCATATCTTATTGACTCCAAAATAATTGTATTCACTGATCATGCAGCACTCAAATACTTGCTTACCAAACAAGAGTCAAAGCCCAGGCTAATAAGGTGGATCCTGCTACTCCAAGAGTTTGACATCGAAATTAAAGATAGGAGTGGAGCAGAAAATAAAGTGGTTGACCACCTATCAAGGATCCCACAAAAAGAAGACAAGGCACACCAAGTTGCAGTGAAAGAGAGCTTTCCTGATGAGCAGTTGATGATGATCCAATAAGCTCCTTGGTTTGCAGACATAGCCAATTTCTAGGCTATTGGAGTACTACCAACAAATATCAACAAATAGATGAAGAGAAAGCTAATCAAAGATGCTAAACACTACATTTGGGATGAGCCCTATTTGTTCAAAAAGTGTGCTGATAGGATCTTGAGAAGGTGTATTTCCCATGAGGAAGGGCAAGAAGTAATCTGGCAATGTCATGGATCTGCATATGGAGGCCATTTTAGTGGGGAAAGAACTGCAGCCAAGGTGCTACAGTGTGGGTTCTACTGGCCAACAATGTTCAAGTATGCAAAAGACTTGTTAGCAAGATGCAATGAATGCCAAAGAGCTGGGAGTCTACCCAAGAAAAATGAGATGCCACAAAAATTTATAATGGAAATAGAGTTATTCGATGTATGGGGAATTGATTTCATGGGGCCATTCCCCTCCTCATACTCAAACAAATATATACTGGTGGCTGTAGATTATGTGTCAAAATGGGTAGAAGCCATAGCCACAGCAACAAATGATAACAAGGTTGTGATGAACTTTTTGAGAAAGAATATCTTCAGCCGATTTGGAGTACCTATAGCCCTCATTAGTGATGGAGGGACACACCTCTGCAATAGGCAACATGAAGCACTGCTCCTTAAATATGGAGTGAAGCATAAAGTGGCAACTTCATACCATCCGCAGACTAATGGGCAAGCTGAGATTTCAAATAGTGAGCTCAAAAGAATTCTTGAAAATACTGTTGGAAGGTCAAGAAAGGATTGTTCTAAGAAGCTGGATGATGCATTATGGGCCTATAGGACAGCCTTCAAAACACCTATTAAGATGTTTCCATACCAATTGGTGTTTGTTAAGGCTTGTCACTTACCAGTTGAGCTTGAACATAGAGCATTTTGGGCTCTAAAAATGTTGAATTTTGATGATCAAGTTGATGGAGAAAGGAAGGTAATGCAACTCAATGAGCTGGAAAAATTCAGAAATCAAGCTTATGAGAATGCAAAGATTTACAAGGAAAACACAAAGAGGTGGCATGATCAAAAGATAGCAAGGAGAGATTTCACAGAAGGTCAGAAAGTGCTGCTGTATAATTCAAGACTCAGGTTCTTCCCAGGGAAGCTTAAGTCTCGATGGTCTGGACCCTTCACCATCCTCAAGGTGTTTCCCTATAAACATGTAGAGCTCATAGAGGACAAAACACAAAGAACTTTCACTGTAAATGGCCATAGACTCAAGCATTACTTGGGAGACTCTTTGGAGGAGCAAAGAGTGAGCTACAACCTCAACTAAAGAAGGAAGCACGTCAAGCTAATGACGCTAAAGAAGCGCTGGTTGGGAGGCACCCCAACGCTCTATATCCTTTTGATTTATTGCTTTCTTAGAAGTAGCTTAAAACTGTCAATTTAGGTAGTTTAAGTTCCAATTTAATGTTTTTGTTTCATTGCTTTCTAAAGGTAGATTGCAAGTGGTAAACTATGAAGTTTAAATATTAGTTTTTGTTAGTTAGAAAATTTTCAATTTGTTATTTTTTTTTTCTGGAAGTGTAATCTGATGAACACAATTATTGATGATGAGTGATTGGGCTGAGAACTAGCTAAAAAGCTAAGTTTGGTGTGGCCACTAACTCACTTAATCTAGGCTTCCAACCATTTGAATGGATTAATTTTGAGAAGTAAGCCCAGAGATTATGTTTGGTGTGGCCACCACCATATGAAGATCACATTGTTAGGCCAACATGATTCAAGTTTGAAAGTATTTAATAAATTGGTGGGTACATAAAAGTTGGTTTTACTGTGTTCGGAAGGGATTAAAAGTGAAGGAATGTGAAAGGATTGGAATTAATTCACTCTTATGAATACATTAAAACCCAATGATGAAACCAATTTATTAGATGCAATGGAAATAAGTTTGGTGTCCCAAGGGACACTCAGAAGTTGCAATTTCATCGGCTCATACTAAAAGGAATGTGAAGGATTCTTTTATCATTACTAATGGGGTTTCGGTTGGGGAGAGGATGGGGCCCAAATGATTGATAGCTCATAAAGCAAGAAGTCAAAGTGTACTTGCACTTTGGAACTCAACACATGCAGAAAGCCAAAAGGGATAAGGATTGGCGCCTCTTCCCACGCTAGGCACCACTCCCCAAGTGGGAAAACATTGAATTGCTTTCACTTCCCACCCTCCATACCACACTTTTCAATCCTATAAAAGCTACTAGCCATCCCACCTTTCTTCACACTTCAAACCCCAACATTACACACAAAAAGAACCCCCACACTTCCTCCTTTCTTCTCATCTTCTTTACCACTCTTTCTTCTACTTGATTAATCAAGTCTTAAGTTTGGTGTTGTGGAGCAAACCCTTGCTCTGCTCCTTACCTTTTCTTCTGGTGTCTTAAACTTCTTCAACGTCAATTTTTTTTCCTCACCCTTTTTAAGTCCTTTTCTCATCCCAATGGCACCACCAAGAGCCTCAATATCAAAGAAGAGAAAGACCAAGGAACTAACTTCAGAGTCCTCAATCCATAATGACAACAAGTTTGTCCCAGCATTCAACCATAACCAATTTTATGGTTAGGTGAGTGAGAGGCAGCTCATTCCGGAGGTTGGCTTTCAACTAGGGAGGAACAAGCACCCTGAGATTAACAGAGAGATCAACAATAGAGGATGGGCACTCTTGTGCAACCCACCAAGGAAGGTGGTAGAAAGCTTGGTAAGATAATTCTATGCCAACGCAGTGCCTCAGCCTGGGCAACCCTATGGGTATCTTAGCTATGTGAGAGGGAATGTCATTGACTATAGCCCCTCTAACATAGATAGGATGTTGATGGTGAAGCAAACAAGCTCCACCCGGTGCTATGAAAAAAGAATGAAGCAACAAGACCCAGGATTTGATGAAATCCTCAATAAGATTTGTGTGCTGAATGTGAAATGGATAAATGACAAGGATGGGTGACCTAACTAGCTGAGGAGAAGAGACTTGAGCCCCCAGACAAGAGGGTGGCTGGACTTTGTGAGAAGATCTCTCAACCCAACATCCAACACCTCTGAGGTAACACTGGAGAGGGCTGTACTTATATACAACATCATGAAAGGAGAGAATCTGAATGTTGGGGAGATGATAGCCAGCAACATCAATAGGGTGCTGAAAAGCACCAAGGATAGCACAAGGTTGGCCTTTCCCAGCATCATCCAAAGGCTCTGTGATAAAGCAGGAGTTGAGAAGATCATTGATGAAGTGCTAGTGGATCAAGATAAGCCCATAACTGCCAAAAAGATGGCCAAAGTGGTGGCTGTTAACCCACTTGAGAGGAGAAGGGAGCATAGAGCTCATGCTCATGTACCACAAGGGCAACCACAACAAGAAGAAGGGGCTGAAGAGCAACCACACTACCTAGCACTCCAACCACCACTATACCAACAATACCAACAATTTCCTGAAAGATTCAATTGGGAGCAACTGCAAAGAGACATACACCAAATAAAAGGAGACATACACCATCTGAGAGAGGATGTCAACTAACTCAAGGAACAATAACAATGGGACCAAGTGAATGAGAACATACAACAACTCCAAGGGAGTATGGAATACATGAAGGAGCAGCAAGACCAGATCAATTGTGGAGAGATGCTAGGTAGCCTCGGAATAATTCTGGAACAGCAACAATGCCAACTAGAGAGCCTTGCTGAGTTTAGACATCTCTTTGAAGCCAGAACTATAGCAAGAGGGGAGTATGACTGCTATGCACAAACAAAATTGAGCTACTTGTGCAATGCAGTAGCCAACATGAACCCCAATTATCCAACCTACATGCAGAAGATGGAGGAACTCAGTGCAAGGCAGGAAGAAATTGCATACCAGCACAAAGAAAATGTAAAATCTTACATGAGGAGGCTGGGATTTTGGAAGCCCAAGGATAAAACGGCAAAAGAGGGATCCTCCAAAAAGGATGATGACTCCTCCTCTTCCAAAAAGAAAGACAAAGGAAAAGGGCCAATGAACTGTAGCTGCTCAAGGTTGTTAAGTCCCATGGTTGACACTCTTAAATTTCTGAAATTCTGTTTAGTTTCTTTATGTTTAAATTTCTGTTGGATAATAAGTTGCAATGTTAGGATAGTTTATGTTTAATGCTTAGTTTTCATATGTCCTGAAGTCTTTTATGAGTCCTTTATATTACAAGAAAGAAAATGCAATGTTACTTCAAGTTTTATCAATATCAATAAAAAGAATAGTTTGTTCCCATAAGAATTATTGTGAGTTGTTACAAAAATAAGAGTAAAGGAGACTAAGACCAAGTGGGACTGCTCAAAAACTAAGAGATAAGGAACTAAGTGTAGAACCTTGGATGAACTAAAAAGAAAATGAGTCATGAAAAGTAACTAGGCTTGAAAGATATGATAAGTAGAGGCTAAAGGGTGTTCCTTGAATATCCATAGAACCATGAAATTGTAAGCAATAAAGATCAAAGACTCTGAGCATCAACTACTAGGATGAAAGGAAACACTAAACAAAGCTCAAAAGAGTGAGAAATCCTAGTAGATGCTTATGGTGAAGATGTGTCAAGAAAAGAGACCTGGGCAAGTAAATTCTTAGGGGTGTTTCAACACCTAGTACCCTAAAGCCAACTGGTTTGGGAGTGCTAATTGAAAGCCTAACTAAAGGGTCGTCTTGAGACAAAACATTTAGAGTTGTGGTCAATGAAAAACAAAAATTGATAAGGAAAGAACAAACAAAAGGAAAGTGAATAACTCTTACTACTTCAAGGTGACAATCAATAAAAAGGCCCCTGAGGCATATACTTGGAAGAACCCTCAAGGATCTAGGAGTTCTTTGTGGCATTGAAACAACAATATTTATACATGTGTTAACAATATTCTTTGGTAATGTTTGCATCCATTCAAGGTCAAGTCTCAATCTATTTGAGAACTACTCACATTGATTTGCTTGGGACAAGCAAAGCTTAAGTTTGGTGTTGTGATGACTTGCATCATTTACCCTTTTTTCTTGCCTAAAAAGGACCATAAAAGAGCATAATCTCTTTTGATCATTGCAATTCATGAACTATTTGATGAATATTATGGTACATTGCTTTGAAATGGGTATGTGCTGAATTTCAGGTGAAAAGGGCAACAAAAAGCGAAGAAAACAACAAAACAAGCTGGGCGTGTGAAACTGGCGTGCCACTTGGAACAAACGCCATGAAATTATATGGGCGTGGCACGCCAGGAGCTGGGTGTGGCACGCCAGTATGGTTTTCTAGAGAAGTATTATTTAATCTTTTACATGGGTGTGGCACGCCAGGAGCTGGGCGTGGCACACCAATACATTTTTCCAGAGAGCAATGCTGAAGGCCACTATAAGGGGCGTGGCACGCCATGCTGGGCATGGCACGCCAAGCTCATTTCACACTATGGGCGTGCCACTTGGACCATTGTGCATGGCATGCCAGTTCATCAATTCAGAGGGGACAAGCAATTGGGCGTGCCACTTGGAGTCAAAGGCGTGGCACGCCAGCTCTCAATCCTTACTTGGGCGTGCCACTTGAAGACCCAGGCGTGGCACGCCAATGTAGGAGAAGGTCAAAGCAAGGCTGGGCATGCCACTTGGTATCGAAGGCATGGCACGCCAAGCTCTAATCCTCACTTAGGCGTGCCACTTGAAGATCCAGGTGTGGCACGCCAGGCTTAAAAGAATCACATTAAAATGGGTGTGCTACTTGAGCATCAAGGCGTGGCACGCCAGTACAAGTTTCCAGAGAAGAAGTTGAAGGTCCAAGAAGCTGGGCGTGCCACTTGGCGTCGAAGGCGTGGCACGCCAGCTTGAAAGCATCACCTGCGTGTGCCACTTAAAGACCAGGTGTGGCAGGCTAACACTACAAAAGACCAAAACAAAGCTGGGCGTGCCACTTGGTGTCGAAGGCGTGGCACGCCAACTCTCAATCCTCACTTGGGCGTGCTACTTGAAGACCCAGGCGTGGCACGTCAGCCACTAGACCAAGGAAGAATGCTGGGCGTGGCCCGCCACACACTGGGCGTGGCACGCCAGTTCTATTATCCAGAGAAGAGAGTGAAGCACATACAAGGGGCGTGGAACGCCAGACCTTGGGCGTGCCACGCTAGTTCAATTGACCAGAAAGAAGAACCAAGCACACATAATGGGCGCGACACACCAGACCCTGGGCGTGCCACGCCAGTTCAACTTTCCAGAGAGGAGAAGAAGGAGGAAAAGGGTTGGCCGTGCCACTTGGGCTCGAAGGCGTGGCACGCCAGGCCAACCAAAGCTTAAGGAGATCCTGGGCGTGCCACTTGGGCTCGAAGGCGTGGCACGCCAGGGACACCAACACATGGAGCGTGCCACTTGAGGAGTTGGGCGTGGCGCGCCAATCCAAATTGGAGGTTGGGCATGGCACGCCACTTGAACGCCAATCACACGCTAGCCTGGAAGGTCACGTTTGTTGAGTTTTCTTTTCCCTCCAAATTGTATTTTTCTTTTCTCTTTTGTATTTTCTTTATTCTAGTGCTAGGAGTAGTATAAATAACCCCTGAAAGTACAGAGAAAGGGGTTAGCTGTTAGTTGTTGAAGTATAGTTAGATTTACTTTTCACATCATCTCTTGTACTTTCTCTTGAGCTATGAGTAGCTAAATTCCCTCTCATTGAGAGAGGGAGCTATGTTGTACTTGATGGATTAATGATAGTGAATTTCTTCTTCTCTTCATCTTCTCTTTCATTTGGTAGAAGGAATTTCGTTTTAATGTTAGTGTTCAATCATCTTGGGAAAGAGGTTAAATGCAAAATGGGTTTCATGTGAACCCTGGAAAAGGAAACATGAAACCATGCTAGAAATCCCTTCTCACACTTGAGTAAGATATAGGTTTTGGTGTTTGGATATGGTGACATATAATCCTCCCTCTACTTGGACCTAGGATGATGTGTGGTATAATCAGGGATCAAGCATATCTCTCTTCATGAGCAATTAGACCATGGATTTAGCTATTGATCAAGATTTGAGAGATTGAGTCACCAAGGAATTGGGGCTCAATCAATCATGATTGCCAAGAGGTCAATGAGTTACATGATTGAAGATGAGATGAACTGGATTTAATCCAAAGAGAACAACATCTCCTAATCTCAATGAATTCCCCTTATTCTTACCTTCACCTTCTTTATAGCTTTCTTTACATTTTGTCAATACCCATTCCCATTTACAATTAAGTCATTTATGTTTCTGCACTTTACATTATTGCCATTTCCTTTTCTGCACTTTACTGCTTATTTTTTCCTTTGAGTCATTTACTTTCCTGTTCATTTATAATTCTACAATCACACTCTATATTGTTCAGCTTAACTAATTCACCAATTGATTGAAATTGCTCAAATCTACCAATCTCTGTGGATACGATCCTACTCCACTCTGGGTTATTACTTGAGGATAATTTTGGTGTGCTTGCCAAAAGAACGGATTCATCATTTTTTATATGGGGAGTGAATTTCGGTCATCATGTTATATGGCACCGTTGCCGGGGATTGGTTTGAATTTGACAATGATTAAATTGATTGGGGAGCTAGATTAAGCATTTTAATTACCTTGTTATTTTCTTTTCTAGTTCTTTAATTTTCTTCTGTTCTATTTTATCTTATCTTTACTTTGGCCAATTTAGTTATTCATTGCTCATATTTTCATCCTTCTATCTATTTGATTAATTGTATCAACCAAGCTAACCATTAATCTTAACAAGAGTGATTCCTTCACTTGTTCTCTGCTTGCTATTTGTTGAATGTATGACTGGTAGAAGGGGAGAAACTTCATCTTCCTTCGATAGTGAACCTGAGAGGACCTTCCTAAGATTAAGGAGGGAAGCAAGAGGCAAAGGCATAGTCAGAGAGAAAGTAGTGGAGGAAGATCTGGGAGCTACTATGGAAGAAGAAGTGCAAAACCATGTTGGAGTAGATGCTGGTAATCATATTGGGAAAGAGAGGAGAGTCTTAGGTTCCTACATCAACCTAAATCCAGGAAACTGTGGCAGCAGCATTCTCAAGCCAATAATCCATGCTAACAACTTTGAGTTGAAATCTCAATTCATTACACTTGTCCAAAATAATTGTTCATATGCAGGGGGAGCTCAAGAGGACCCAAACTAACATCTAACTACATTCATGAGGATTTGTGACACTGTAAAGTCCAACGGCATACACCCTGACACCTACAAGCTACTTTTGTTCCCTTTCTCTCTCAGAGATAAGGCAGCAAAATGGTTGGAAGCATTTCCCAAGGAAAGCTAAACAACTTGGGATGAGGTTGTAAACAAATTTCTAGCAAGATTCTAGCCTGCACAGAGAGTCAATAGACTGAGAGCTGAGGTGCAGACCTTCAGACAACAAAATGGTGAAACACTTTATGAGGCCTGGGAGAGGTTCAAAGACTTGACAAGGAAGTACCCTCTGGATATGTTCAGTTGGGTGCAACTCCACATCTTCTATGAAGGGTTATCATATGAAGCAAAGAAAGCTATGGACCATTCTTCAGAGGGTTCACTCAACAAGAAGAAAACAATTGAAGAAGCCATAGATGTTATAGAGACTGTAGCTGAAAATGAATACTTCTATGCTTCAGAAAGGACTCAAAAGAGAGGAGTGCTGGAGCTAAATTCTATGGATGCCTTGTTAGCACAAAACAAGATGATTGCAGCATAACTAGCAGCCCTAACAAAGAAGATGGAGACTAGCCAAGTCTCAGCTATCCAAGCTCAAACACCACCATAGGAAGAAGATGCCCCAGAGGTTGAAAGTGAATGGGAGTAGGCAAACTATGTGAACAACTCTTCTAGACCACCATATGACCCAAATTCCAAAACATATAACTTAGGTTGGAAGAACCTCCCAAACTTTGGGTGGGGAAACCAACAAAGCTACAACCAAGACCATAACAAACCATACTAATCCAACTAATACAACAACCATAACCCCAACCATCAATCAGGCAACAACAGACCCTACCACAATTCACAAAATACATCATACCACTCCACCCAACAAATACATAACAACCACCACCAAGAAACATCAACCTCAACCATGCAACCATGTGAAATCAAGAGCAATTTTGAAAGAATGGAGGCTGCAATAGCACAAATGTCATCACAGCTGATAGGAGCTATTTCCAATGTTTTGGAGAGACAAATACAGGCTGAAAAGAAGATGGATGCCAATCAAGAAGAGTGCAGATCAAACATAAGGAATCAAGGCGCAGCAATCTCAAAATTGGAAGCACAACTAGGGAGCTTTTCTAAGCAAATACCAATGCCCACACATACATTTTCCAATGATACCATGGCCAACCCAAGAGGGGAATGTAAGGCCATCATACTTAGAAGTGGAAAAGTTGTAGAAGAAGCATCCCCAAGTCAAAGTAACCATGAAAAAGAAGCTGTAAAGGAGCCTGAAAACAAGAAAGAACAAACCCATGTACCATCCTCATCAAAGCCAGTCCAAAAGCCTTATGTGCCACAGGCACCATACCTACAAAGGCTGAGGAAGGATGGGAAAGACAGCCAGTTCTCTAGATTCCTAGAAATCTTCAAGAAGCTCCAGATCAACATACCATTTGCTGAGGCATTAGAGCAAATGCCGCTCTATGCAAAATTTTTAAAGGAGCTCATGACAAGAAAGAGGAACTGGAGTGAGAAGGAAACCATAGTTCTAACTGAAGAGTGCAGTGCTATCATACAAAAGATGCTCCCCCAAAAGATGAAAGATCCTGGGAGCTTTCAAATTCCCTACATTATAGGGGATATCAACATTGAGAAAGCATTGTGCGACCTGGGGGCTAGGTTCAATCTCATGTCCTTGGCTATGATGAGAAGGATGAAGATTGAGGAAGCCAAACCAACAAGAATGGCACTCCAATTGGATGACAGAACATTTAAATTTCCTTATGGGGTAGTGGAAGATTTGTTGGTGAAAGTAGGAGAGTTTATTTTTCCAGCTGACTTCGTTGTGCCGGATATGGAGGAAGAGGGCAACAAATTAATCATCCTAGAAAGGCCATTCCTAGCTACTGCTGGAACCATTATTCATGTCCAAAAAGGGGAACTAATCTTGAGGTTACATGAAGAGAATATGGTCTTCAATGTCTTCAAAGCAATGAGTTACCCTAAAGAATCCATGGGAAAGTGCATGATGGTAGATACCATAGAAAAGATAGTTCAAGGGGTTTTGGAGGAAGAACAATGTGAAGAAACTATGGAGCTGGAGCAACAAGCATTAGGTGGAGAAATACCACAAGAAACCATAGAGAATTCGATCATGCTGAACCACATGGGTAACAAACAAGTAGAGGTACCAAAACTAGAGCTGAAGACCTTGTCTCTAAGCTTGAAGTATGCCTATTTGGGTGACAACAACACTTACCCAGTAATCATTAATTCAAGCTTGAGTGAGGAACAAGAAGGGGAGCTTATCCAAGTACTGAAGCAACACAAAGATGCTATAGGATGGACACTTGTAGACTTGAAGGGAATCAGTTCTTCAATGTGCATACACAAAATCCTACTTGAAGAAGGTGCTAAGCCCTCAAGACAGCAACAAAGAAGGCTAAACCCAACCATGAATGAAGTAGTCCAAAAAGAGGTGTCGAAATTGTGGCAAGCTGGGGTGATCTACCCTATCTCAGACAGCCCTTGGGTAAGCCCAGTGCAAGTAGTCCCTAAGAAATGAGGGATCATTGTTGTACCAAATGAGAAGAATGAGCTGATACCTACAAGAACAGTGACTGGCTGGTGCATGTGCATTGATTATAGGAAGCTTAATGAACCCACCAGAAAGGATCACTTCCCCCTACCTTTCATGGATCAGATGCTGGAAAGACTTGCGGGACATGAATATTATTGCTTCTTGGACGGTTACTCTGGTTACAACCAAATAGTTGTAGACCTTAAGGACCAAGAAAAGACCTCATTTACCAGTCCCTATGGTGTTTTTGCTTATAGGAGAATGCCCTTTGGATTGTGCAATACACCAGCAACATTCCAAAGGTGCATGCTCTCTATATTTACAAACATTATTGAAAGATTTATTGAAGTGTTTATGGATGACTTCTCTGTGTTTGGTGATTCATATTCTAACTGCTTGCACCACTTAGCCTTGGTGCTAAAGAGATGCCAAGAAACCAACCTCATTTTGAATTGGGAAAAATGCCACTTTATGGATACAGAGGGGATGGTTCTTGGCCACAAAATCTCAAAAAGAGGCATAGAGATGGACAAGACCAAGGTGGAGGTGATTGAAAAGTTACCTCCACCTTGCAATGTCAAAGCAGTTAGAAGTTTTCTAGGACATGCTGGCTTCTATAGGAGGTTCATTAGAGATTTCTCAAAGGTTGCCAAAGCTCTAAGCAACCTGCTCATCTCTAATGTACCTTTTATTTTTGATAAAAAATGCATGCTAGGCTTTGAAGAGGTTAAAAACAAACTTTCCTCTACACCTATTATAGCACCACCCTGCTAGGATCTACCCTTTAAGTTGATGTGTGATGCATTTGACTTTGCTGTTGGTGTTATTTTAGGACAGAGGAGGGACAAATTGGTGCATTTTTATGGTAAGAGACTATGATCAAACTACTCGATACAACGATCTGTTAGATCATGTCATATATTATGCCAGCAAAGTTCTTAATGAGAATCAAAGGAACTATACCACTACAGAGAAGGAATTACTTGCCATTGTCTTTGGTTTTGACAAGCTTAGATCATATCTTATTGACTCTAAAGTAATTGTATTCACTGATCATGAAGCACTCAAATACCTGCCTACCAAACAAGAGTCTAAGCCCAGGCTAATAAGGTGGATCCTACTACTCCAAGAGTTTGACATCGAAATTAAAGATAGGAGTGGAGCAGAAAATAAAGTGGCTGACCACCTATCAAGGATCCCACAAAAAGAAGATGAGGCACACCAAGTTGTAGTGAAAGAGAGCTTTCCTGATGTGTAGTTGATGATGATCCAAGAAGCTCCTTGGTTTGCAGACATATCCAATTTCTAGGCTATTGGAGTACTACCAAAAAATATCAACAAACACATGAAGAGAAAGCTAATCAAAGATGCTAAACACTACATTTGGGATGAGCCCTATTTGTTCAAAAAGTGTGCTGATGGGATCTTGAAAAGGTGTATTTTCCATGAGGAAGGGCAAGAAGTAATCTGGCAATGTCATGGATCTACATATGGAGGCCATTCTAGTGGGAAAAGAACTACAGCCAAGGTGCTACAATGTGGGTTCTACTGGCCAACAATGTTCAAGGATGCAAAAGACTTGTTAGCAAGATGCAATGAATGCCAAAGAGCTGGGAGTCTACCCAAGAAAAATGAGATGCCACAAAAATTTATAATGGAATTAGAGTTATTCGATGTATGGAGAATTAATTTCATGGAGTCATTCCCCTCCTCATACTCAAACAACTATATACTAGTGGCTGTAGATTATGTGTCAAAATGGGTAGAAGCCATAGCCACAGCAACAAATGATAACAAGGTTGTGATGAACTTTTTGAGAAAGAATATCTTCAGCCGATTTGGAGTTCCTATAGCCCTCATTAGTGATGGAGGGACACACTTCTGCAACAGGCAACTTGAAGCACTACTTGTTAAATATGGAGTGAAGCACAAAGTGGCAACTTCATACCATCCGCAGACCAATGGGCAAGCTGAGATTTGAAATAGAGAGCTCAAAAGAATTCTTGAAAAAACTATTGGAAACTCAAGAAAGGATTGGTCTAAGAAGCTGGATGATGCATTATGGGCCTATAGGATAGCCTTCAAAACACCTATTAGGATGTCTCCATACCAATTGGTGTTTGGTAAGGCTTGTCACTTACCAGTTGAGCTTGAACATAGAGCATTCTGGGCTCTAAAAATGTTGAATTTTGATGATCAAGCTGATGGGGAAAGGAAGCTAATGCAACTCAATGAGCTGGAAAAATTCAGAAATCAAGCTTATGAGAATGCAAAGATTTACAAGGAAAACACAAAGAGGTGGCATGATCAAAAGATAGCAAGGAGAGAGTTCACAGAAGGTCAGAAAGTGCTGCTGTATAATTCAAGACTCAGCTTCTTCCCAGGGAAGCTTAAGTCTCGATGGTCTGGACCCTTCACGATCCTCAAGGTGTCTCCCTATGGACATGTAGAGCTCATAGAGGACAAAACACAAAGAACTTTCACTGTAAATGGCCATAGACTCAAGCATTACTTGAGAGACTCTTTGGAGGAGCAAAGAGTGAACTACAACCTCAACTAAAGAAGGAAGCACGTGAAGCTAATGACGCTAAAGAAGTGCTGGTTGGGAGGCACCCCAACACTCTATATCCTTTTGATTTATTGCTTTCTTAGAAGTAGCTTAAAACTGTCAATTTAGGTAGTTTAAGTTCCAGTTTAATGTTTTTGTTTCATTGCTATCTAAAGGTAGATTGTAAGTGGTAAACTATGAAGTTTAAATATTAGTTTTTGTTAGTTAGAGAATTTTCAATTTGTTGTTTTTTTTTTTCTGAAAGTGCTATCTGATGAACACAATTATTGATGATGAGTGATTGGGCTGAGAACTAGCTAAAAAGCTAAGTTTGGTGTGGCCACTAACTCACTTAATCTAGGCTTACAACCATTTGAATGAATGGATTAATTTTGAGAAGTAAGCCCAGAGATTAAGTTTGGTGTGGCCACCACCATATGAAGATCACATTGTTAGCCCAACATGATTCAAGTTTGAAAGCATTTAATAAATTGGTGGGTACATAAAAGTTGGTTTTACTGTGTTCGGAAGGGATTAAAAGTGAAAGAATGTGAAAGGATTGGAATTAATTCACTCTTATGAATACATTAAAACCCAATGATGAAACCAATTTATTAGATGCAATGGAAATAAGTTTGGTGTCCCAAGGGACACTCATCAGTTGCAATTTCATTGGCTCATACTAAAAGGAATGTGAAGGATTCTTTTGTCATTACTGATGGGGTTTCGGTTGGGGAGAGGATGGGGCCCACATGATTGATAGCTGATAAAGTAAGAAGTCAAAGTGTACTTGCACTTTGGAACTCAACACATGCAGAAAGCCAAAAGGGATAAGGATTGACGCCACTTCCCATGCTAGGCGCCACTCCCCAAGTGGAAAAATATTGAATTGCTTTCACTTCCCACCCTCCATACCACACTTTTCAATCATATAAAAGCCACTAGCCATCCCACCTTTCTTCACACTTCAAACCCCAACTTTACACACGAAAAGAACCCCACACTTCCTCCTTTCTTCTCATCTTATTTACCACTCTTTCTTCTACTTGATTAATCAAGTTTTAAATTTGGTGTTGTGGAGCAAACCCCTTTCTCTGCTCCTTACCTTTTCTTCTGGTGTCTTCAACTTTTTCAACGTCAATTTTTTTTCCTCACCCTTTCTAAGTCCTTTTCTCATCCCAATGGCACCACCAAGAGCCTGAGCATCAAAGAAGAGAAAGACCAAAGAACCAACTTCAGAGTCCTCAAGCCATAATGACTACAAGTTCTTCTCAGCATTCAACCAAAACCAATTTCATGGTTAGGTGAGTGAGAGGCAGATAATTCCGGAGGTTGGCTTCCAACTAGGGAGGAACGAGCACCCTGAGATTAACATAGAGATCAACAATAGAGGATGGACACTCTTGTGCAACCCACCAAGGAAGGTGGTGGAAAGCTTGGTAATAGAATTCTATGCCAATGCAGTGCCTCAGCCTGGGCAACTCTATGGGTATCTTAGCTATGTGAGGGGGAATGTCATTGACTATATCCCCTCCAACATAGATAGGATGTTGATGGTGAAGCAAACAAGCTCCACCCGGAGCTATGAAGAAAGAATGAAGCAACAAGACCCATGATTTGATGAAATCCTCAATGAGATTTGTGTGCTGAATGTGCAATGATAAATGACAAGGATGGGAGACCCAACCAGCTGAGGAGAAGAGACTTGAGCCCCCAGGCAAGAGGGTGGCTGGACTTTGTGAGAAGATCTCACAACCCAACATCCAACACCTCTGAGGTAACACTGGAGAGGGCTGTACTTTTATACAGCATCATGAAAGGAGAGAATCTGAATGTTGGGGAGATGATAGCCAGCAACATCAATAGAGTGCTGAAAAGCACCAAGGATAGCACAAGGTTGGCCTTCCCCAGCATCATCCAAAGGCTCTGTGATGAAGCAGGAGTTGAGAAGATCATTGATGAAGTGCTAGTGGATCAAGATAAGCCCATAACTGCCAAAAAAATCGCCAAAATGGTGGCTATTAACCCACTTGAGAGGAGAAGGGAGCATAGAGCTCATGCTCATATACCACAAGGGCAACCACAACAAGAAGAAGGGACTGAAGAGCAACCACACTACCTAGCACTCCAGCCACCACCATACTAACAATACCAACAATTTTCTGAAGGATTCAACTGGGAGCAACTGAAAGAGACATACACCATCTGAGAGAGGATGTCAACCAACTCAAGAAACAACAATAATGGGACCAAGTGAATGAGAACATACAACAACTCCAAGTGAGTATAGAATACATGAAGGAGCAGCAAGACGAGATCAATTGGAGAGAGATGCAAGGCAGCCTCGGAATAATTCTGGAACAACAACAATGCCAACTAGAGAGCCTTGCTGAGTTTAGACATCTCTTTGAAGCTAGAACTATAGCAAGAGGGGAATATGACTGCTACGCACAAACAAAATTGAGCTACTTGTGCAATGCAGTAGCCAACATGAACCCCAATTATCCAACCTACATGCAGAAGATGGAGGAACTCAGTGCAAGGCAGGAAGAAATTGCATACCAGCACAAAGAAAATATAAAATTTTACATGAGGAGGCTGGGATTTTGGAAGCCCAAGGATAAAACAACAAAAGAGGGATCATCCAAAAAGGATGATGACTCCTCCTCCTCCAAAAATAAAGACAAAGGAAAAGGGCCAATGAACTGAAGCTGCTCAAGGTTGTTAAGTCCCATGGTTGACACTCTTAAATTTCTGAAATTCTGTTTAGTTTCTTTATGTTTAAATTTCTGTTTGATAATAAGTTGCAATGTTAGGATAGTTTATGTTTAATGCTTAGTTTTCATATGTCCTGAAGTCTTTTTTGAGTCCTTTATATTACAAGAAAGAAAATGCAATGTTACTTCAAGTTTTATCAACATCAATAAAAAGAATAGCTTGTTCCCATAAGAATTATTGTGAATTGTTACAAAAACAAGAGTAAAAGAGACTAAGACCAAGTGGGACTGCTCAAAAACTAAGAGATATGGAACTAAGTGTAGAACTTTGAATGAACTAAAAAGAAAATTAGTCATGAAAAGCAACTAGGCTTGAAAGGTATGATAAGTAGAGGCTAAACGGTGTTCCTTGAATATCCATAGAACCAAGAAGTAGTAAGAAATAAAGATCCAAGGCTTTGAGCATCAACTACTAGGATGAAAGAAAACACTAAACAAAGCTCAAAAGAGTGAGAAATCCTAGTAGATGCTTGTGGTGAAGATGTGTCAAGAAAAGAGACCTGGGCAAGTAAATTCTTAGGGGTGTTTCAACTCCTAGTACCCTAAAGCCAACTAGTTTGGGAGTGCTAATTGAAAGCCTAACAAAAGGGTCGTCTTGAGACAAAACATTTAGAGTTGTGGTCAATGAATAACTCTTACTACTTCAAGGTGACAATCAATAAAAAGGGCTCCTGAGGCATATACTTGGAAGAACCCTCAAGGATCTAGGAGTTCTTTGTGGCATTGAAACAACAATATTCATACATGTGTTAAACACTTAACCTTATCTTTGGTAATGTTTGCATCCATTCAAGGTCAAGTCTCAATCCATTTAAGAACTACTCACATTGATTTGCTTGGGACAAGCAAAGCTTAAGTTTGGTGTTGTGATGACTTGAATCATTTACCCTTTTTTCTTGCCTAAAAAGGACCATAAAAGAGCATAATCTCATTTGATCATTGCAATTCATGAACTATTTGATGAATATTATGGTACATTGCTTTGAAATGGGTATGTGCTGAATTTCAGGTGAAAAGGGCAACAAAAAACGAAGAAAACAACAAAATAAGCTGGGCGTGTGATAAACCCATATTTCATGAGTTCATTTGTGCTTAATTAGAGTGATTTATTCAACTCTTTACCTACTTATTCACATTAATTGCATGGTTTTACTTTCCCTTCCTTATTATGTCATATAGTGAAAAACATGTTTTCTAAGCTTTAAAAATTAATTATTTTAATTACTTTTATTTCCATTCGATGCCGTGATTAGTGTGTTGAGTAGTTTCAGATTTTCCAAGGCAGAACGACTTAAAGGATGAAAAAGGAAACATGCTAGAATGGAAGGAGGAAGCAAAACGGAGCTTTAAAGGAACTGGTATCCACGCGATCGCATGGATGACGTGATCGCGTGCCAAGCACGAATCAGCAGTGACGCGGCCGCATGCCTGACGCGACCGCGCGCCTTAAGCAGAATGCACATGACGCGGTCGCATGACTGACGCGACCGTGTGGCAAGAAAAAGCTCCGAATGACGCGACCGCGTGACCCACGCAGACGCGTGACAGAGGCCACGCACCAAAAATTACAGAATACGCCCGCAGCAAATTCTGAAGCCCTTTTTGGCCCAGATCCAAGTACAGACAGCATAGACCAGAGGTTATAAAGTGTGGGAATGCACCCATTCAAGGAGAGCTCGCATATTTTCATCTTTCAATGATTTAGATTTAGTTGAGAGGGAGATCTTCTCTCTCTCTCTTTTAGGATTTATGATTTCTTCTTGTTTTGAGAGTAACTCTGGATCCAGGTTTAATGTTCTTTTAGTATTACTTCTATTTATTTATTCCAACATTTGAATTGATTATTATTATAAATTGATTTATGAATTATTCCATGTTACAGATTTTTAATTGAATTAATGATAATTGAGGTATTTTCAGTATATGATTGTTCTCTTTGATTTAAGTTACCATTGCTCCCCATCTAAGGATATTTTTATTATTATTCCAGCAATTTTACTTTTTCCCCTTTTGGTTCTGGTTAAGAATTTAGTAACTCAACAGTTATTAAACTCAGCATAATTGATAATCGTTGTCTTGCTAATTGAGTTGAACTTAAATAATCCCAACCTTCTCTTAAGAAATAATTAGGATTCAAAGGTTAACTTAATTAGTCCCTTGACTTTCTTTTGCTCTGGTAAAGGTTGACCAAGTGGAGTTTAGATTCAACTTTCATTATTGTTGACAGAGATAAATATGTTGGACCTCTAATTTCTCTACCTTGTTAAAAGTTGTTTTATAGTTATTATTTATTTTTACTTGCCATTTAATTCACTCGTCATTTAAATTGCTTGCTTCTCACCTTCTAAACCCCGATTACAACCTTTATAGCCAATAATAAGAACATACTTCCTCGCAGTTCCTTGAGAAGACGACCCGAGGTTTGAATACTCGGTTAACAATTTTTAAAGGTGTTTGTTACTTGTGACACCCAACACGTTTGTACGAAGGAATTTTTGCTGGTTTAGAAACTG
>NC_029790.2:78168706-78178178 GCF_000816755.2 Arachis ipaensis
CTTTGTATCATGTCCAAGTCTGGCAAACCGCGAAGCAAAGGATCGCCTGAAAGAAACAATGATTAAATTTCAAACAACCGTTCAACAGCTGGAGCAAGCGCTAATTCAATGGGCCACTAGGCACTCAAATATATAAGGATCAACCACAGCTCCATGTGGACAGCCCGATGAAGAGCGTAGCATGAAAGAATTACTAGAGACTCTAGTAGACAAGACAGAGAATGAATTCGTGCTAGAACAAGTGGAAGAAGCTGTCATAGTTCAAGAAGAATAGTTGGTTGAAGATCTAGGCGATGCTGAACTTCCTTGGGAATACAAAATTAAGGAAAACTCCGTCCGAGATGCCACAGTTGATGCTAAGGAGGATACCGTACAATCACCAAGGCAAGTCGTTTACGAAGAATCAGACGGAATAATCCAAGAAGCAATTTTCCTTGATGATGATAGTCACAAGTCTAGTTCTCCTAGTGATGAACTTGCGTCCGCAAGTAAATTCTCTGAGATCGAAGAATCTTCCCCAAGTGAATATGAAGATGATGCGGAGGTAGATTTTTCTCAACCTCCAATCTATGACTCGAGTGATGAGGAAGACATAGAAGACTTTGACCAGGATACAAATACAATTGAAGACCTTTGCAAGGAAGTGAAAGAATTCACAGAAGAACACAAGGAAACGGAACTCGCAGAACCACCAAAAACACCTATCCCAAGGCCATTACCACCCAATACAAGCTTCAAGTGGGTACAATCCTTAACTTATAATTTTACTTATTCACTTGAATATGGTTTGCTTGAAACAGATGGCCAACATAGAGCTCTCTGCGGCTTTAAGAGTAAGAGGAAAATGGCTCGTATTCAGAGCTGGTGCACCAGGTTCAATAAGGTTCCACACTTCACCTCGAAGTACACAGATTGGTATCATGCTCAATTGCATGGATCACAGAGAACGTTTGGTCGCCACGGTGAGATTCTACTTTTTAACCCACCCGAATGGAAACTTACAAATCAAAACGGAGGCAGATCAAAAAACACGCTTGGGATCATGGATTATGTTCTGACATTCGTCATCCTGGGAGGCTGGATATCTGTTTAAAGCTGCGCAGAAGCTTTACATGCCTAGTTTGGGACCCCAGAGGCTATTGGCATTCCAAGCACTGGTGGAGATTTTTTGGACGAATTTAAACACAAGCCACCATAACAGGATGCTCTTCCAATGTCCAACTTAAGGACTTTAACTAAAAGTTCTAGGTGGGAGACAACCCACCATGGTATGGTCGCTTCTTTTTCAATTTATTTCTTGTTAATTGGTTTTATTTTTCCTTTTTCTTTTTAATTTATTAAACTTGGAATCATGCATAAGCATCCATGATAGTCATTGCATTCTACACTTTTCATGCATAAAAAAAAAGGGTTGCATGACGCGACCGCATACCCCATGCGATCGCGTCATATCGCGAAAAATACCACCCATGCGACCGCGTGACCCACGCAGCCGCGTGATATATATATCGGCGTAAGGATCCAACGAACAGAAAGTTGGGCTGGAATTGTGCGGCCCTTGTGCGTTTTGCACAAATTGGCCCACGCGATCGCATGCCCCATGCGATCGCGTCACTTACCCAATACCAATCCCACGCGACCGCGTGAGCGACGCGATCGCATCGCATGGATTACACATCACCCCAAAAGGAGACAGAGAGTTGCGCTGAAACGGCGTTGGAGTCGTGCGTTTAGCACGAATTCCAGCGGCGCGATCGCGCGACCCATGCGATCGCGTCTCCCTTCTTCCCCCTATCATGCGATCGCGCACTCCACGCGATCGCGTCACTCCCATTCTCGTCCCAACCACGCGACCGCGTGCCCCACGCGGCCGCGTGGATTCGAAACCCTTCTTCTCCCTTCCTCCTCTCCCCTCCCCTCTTCGCCATTGCCTCCGCGACCACCGCCACCCAGCCGCGCCCCCTCCCTCTCCGCCACCCAACCGCACCCCCCTTCTTCTATCACCAACCCAAACCCTCGCCGCCACTGCCCTCCGACCGCCACCACCGCGCCGGACGCCGCCGCAGCCACCTTCTTCCCTATTCCACCCCTTCCGCTTACCAGGTTCCGCAACACGCAACCATTTTTTTTTTATCTGTTCGTCAATTTTTTGTATTTTTTATTCCGTTTATGTTCATAATTAGGATAGCTAGACTTGCATGTTGTAGTGGATTTTTAGGTTGTTAGGTAGCTTAGGCTGTGGTTAGTGGATCTAGGTCTGTTTACTTGCATTGTTCTTACTTCTGTTTTATCCTATGTGCAAATCTAATGCTGCTATAATCATGATTCATATGCTGCTTTCTTGTATGTTGCTACTGTTTACATTGAGTTTTTATGTTTATCTATGTACATGCAGCTTAATTTTTTTAATTCATATGAACTGATTAAATTGCTGTTTATTTTCCGAGACAATCCAATTTTAGCCGAAATGCTGCCCAAATTTTTTTTAAAATTTGCTTTCATTCATGTTTTGGTTTGGCATTTCTGAAATCTGTTTTGCTCTGCTTTACCCAAACCACTACATGACTGCTATGGCAGACCTTCTCACCCTTTCTGATTTCCTGGTTCATAAACTGCTTGTTCAATTATGAGTACTTCTATTCTTACCTATGAATTCTTGTTATATGGAATTTTTTTTCTATGCCACTTACCTTCCTAACTCACTAATTTTAATTTACTAATTTCTTTTTCAAATCCTAACCATACTAACCCTTTTGATCTCTTTTCTGATTATTTTCACTTTCCTCTAACTTTCTAACCATGGCATATTGCTTATTTTTTTTTTCCATTTAACATAAATTCAATCACATTTCATATACTCATTTTCCTTATTCTATTCCTCCCTTACCGCTTTGAGTTCCCTTTGTTTAAATTGCCTATTTGCTTTCCTATTTTTTTATCCATTCTTGATTTTCTGTTTTTCAGGATGTCTGCCTCACAGAGGAAAGGTAAAGGCAAGGCCACTGGCAAGCGCAAGAGAGGAGATTCCTCCCAGTCCATCATTTCTCTAATGCACGATACCTCATGGCGGGAGAAGAACTTCACACCACAGGAGAAAGCTAACCAGCTGCTTCCTACTAATGATCCTAGAAAATTTGCAAACCGGTACTGTGAACTGAAGTACCCAGCTTTCGCAAACTCCAGAAATCTATACCTGGAACGTACCTTGAAGATTCCAGAAGCCCTCCAGCAATACACTACTGAGCAAATCAAGCAAAGGGGCTGGTTCTTTCTGGAGAGATCACTGACAGAGGTCAATGCATCTTGGGTCAGGGAATTCTATTGCAACTACTACCTTACTACCCTAGATGCAGTGAACCTGAGAGGAAAGCTAATTCTGGTCACAGAGGAAGCCATAAAGACCATTCTCCAGCTTCCAGCCAAGTCCGATTAGCCAGATGGTTTTGCCGAGGCTGAAGAGGACATGGGCCAGATGCAGTTTGACTGGGATGCTGTAAAGGCACGGATAGCTCTCGACCCTGCTGTTCCTTGGGAGATGGGTCAGAACACCACTATGCCTAGAGGGATCAAGAGAGTGTACTTAAATGATGAGGCTCGGCTATGGCATCAGATCTTGAGTAATTTTGTGATGCCGAGTACTCACGAGACGGAGATCCCGGCTACCATGATCACTCTCCTTTGGTGTGTGCTGGAGGGTAAGGACATATACTTACCTCATTTTATCCGGAATCATATGGCCAGGGCCCACGTACGAGGCACCCTCCCCTTTCCTTACCTGGTTACACGGCTAGGCCGTCAGGTTGATGTGCCTTGGGAGGATGCCGATGAGAGACCACCAGCAGCGGACTGCAGGAAGATCATCCTGCACAGTAGGAACTTCCTTGCTTTGGGTTACAGACCACCACCTATCACTGCTACTGATGAGACAGCCCCTCCGTCTGCTGGACCCTCTTCATCCACAGCTGCCCCAGCTGCCCCTGCTGCCACCACTGCACCTCCACCCGCCTCTGAGCCGGTCTATCACCTCGTGCACCGTCTATTCCGCTAGCTTGATCAGATGGAGCGTCGTAACAGGTGCCGGTATGAGATATTGGAGCACCGCAGCAGGCGACGCTATTCCCATCTGAAGCTGATGATCAGACAGGGCGCCGACATCCCCTCCGAGCCCGACACCCCTTCAGAGCCATCAGAGGATGAGCACGAGGAGGAGCCTCATTCCTAGGCGGAGACTCATCAGCAGGCAGCCACAGAGCAGGCTGCCCCGCATCAGGAGGTTATACCCCAGATAGAGGCTGCAGCTCCGGAGATCCCGCTCCTGTCCGTCCCACCTCCATAGCAGCCAGACCCTCAGCCCACCACCGCCACGGAGACCCCAGCTACCATCCCTACCATTGATGACACTCCTTCACACCAGGCTTGATTGAGCATCGAGGACGATGCTTCATTTTAAGTGTGGGGAGGTCGCCATCTCTGGCGTTTATTTTGGTAAACCACTACATACTTTTTCTTTTATTTTGGATATTTTTTCTGTATTTTTTTCTTTTTCTTTTACTGTTATTTTTTGAGTACTTATACATTGCTACTTGTGTATTTTACTCTATTTTCTGCATTTTGCATTTTTTCTTCATATTTTAGTTATTTAGTTTAGTTTAGTTATTTAGTTTAGTTTGCAATTCTGATTTATTAGTGGATTAATTAGTATAGTTTACCCTTTTTAGCATAAGATAGTATACTTGAAATAGAAAAATATAAAAAGGAAGTAAACTAGAAACTTTAACAGAATCAAAATAACCCACACCTTGTATATATAGCATTACATGTTAGTTGACAACATTTCATCAAGGAGCTTAAGCAGAAAAACAAAAGAAAAATCCCAAGTGAATCCTTGGTTAGCTTAAGATAGAAAATTATAAATAGAGTTAAATGTGGGAAACCTTTTGGGAACATGGGTAACAGAAACAAAAGGGTAGAAAAAGTAAAGAGGAATAAAATAAAATTTGGGAAGCATGCTCATAAGAAAATCTAAGTGATTCAATTATCATGTGCATTAAAAAAAAAGTTATTTTTCAACATCTAAATAAAAGGGAATACAAAAAGGAAATTCCCCAATGAAAACAATGCACACGGAATAGAAAAAAATAAAATAAAAAAAAAAGTGAAACATGAGCATGTAACAATAAGTGGGAAATTATGGGACATTAGGTAAAGAAACTTTATTTTACTAGATGTGTATGTTAGGTGAGATCTTAGTCTAATTAAGGATTCACTTATTAGCTCACTTAACCCTATACATAAATCCTTACCCTTACCTTGGCCCCATTACAACCTTAATTAAGACCTCATGACTTTTTGGTATGACTATATTCTATAATTGTTGATTGGTTAGATGAAAAACAAAGCTGTAGAAATTAAGAATAAAAAGAAAAATAGAGTGAATAAACCCAATAAACACTGAGTAACTAGAGAGTAAACAGAAATTCCAGTGAGGGTTCAATAACTCATCAACATATATCTGTGCTTAAAATTTACTAATTGTTTTGCAAGTTTGTACAATATTTTCTTTCCCATCTCATTTGCTAAAGTGCTTTATTATTTAAGGGTTGGCTATATATCTATACACAACTCCTTGAGAATGTGAATTAACTTAGCTACATGTAAGCTTTATATACGAGTAGATGAATTAGAATTGCATGAATCATTAGGTAGATGCATTTAGCATAGGTTTCATTTCATAAACATTCCATCACTTTAACCTTAATTATTTACCTTGGATTTAGCTTGAGGACATGCTAGTGTTTAAGTGTGGGGAGGTTGATAAACCCATATTTCATGAGTTCTTTTGTGCTTAATTAGAGTGATTTATAAAACTCTTCACCTACTTATTCACATTAATTGCATGGTTTTACTTTCCCTTCCTTATTATGTCATATAGTGAAAAACATGTTTTCTAAGCTTTAAAAATTAATTATTTTAATTACCTTTATTTCCATTCGATGCCGTGATTAGTGTGTTGAGTAGTTTCAGATTTTTCAAGGCAGAACGACTTAAAGGATGAAAAAGGAAACATGCTAGAATGGAAGGAGGAAGCAAAACGGAGCTTTAAAGGAACTGGTATCCACGCGATCGCATGGATGACGCGATCGCGTGCCAAGCACGAATCAGCAGTGACGCGGCCGCATGCCTGACGAAACCGCGCGCCTTAAGCAGAATGCACATGACGCGGTCGCATGACTGACGCGACCACGTGGCAAGGAATAGCTCCGAATGACACGACCGCGTGACCCACACAGACGCGTGACAGAGGCCACACACCAGAAATTACAGAATACGCCCCCAGCGAATTCTAAAGCCCTTTTTGGCCCAGATCCAAGTACAGACAGCATAGACCAGAGTTTATAAAGTGTGGAAATGCACCCATTCAAGGAGAGCTCGCATATTTTCATCTTTCAATGATTTAGATTTAGTTGAGAGGGAGATCTTCTCTCTCTCTCTTTTAGGATTTAGGATTTCTTCTTGTTTTGAGAGTAACTCTGGATCCAGGTTTAATGTTCTTTTAGTATTACTTCTATTTACTTATTCCAACATTTGAATTGATTATTATTATAAATTGATTTATGAATTATTCCATGTTACAGATTTTTAATTGAATTAATGATAATTGAGGTATTTTCAGTATATGATTGTTCTCTTTGATTTAAGTTACCATTGCTCCCATGTTGGACCTCTAATTTCTCTACCTTGCTAAAAGTTGTTTTATAGTTATTATTTATTTTTACTTGCCATTTAATTCACTCGTCATTTAAATTGCTTGCTTCTCACCTTCTAAACCCCGATTACAACCTTTATAGCCAATAATAAGAACATACTTCCTCGCAGTTCCTTGAGAAGACGACCCGAGGTTTGAATACTCAGTTAACAATTTTTAAACGGGTTTGTTACTTGTGACACCCAACACGTTTGTACGAAGGGATTTTTGCCGGTTTAAAAACTGTATCTACAACGCAACCATTTCTATGAATTTCTTTACTGGTAGAAAACCCGACGTCAAAATGGCGCCGTTGCCAGGGAACTGCTAACGTGTGCCTTATTATTGGTTATTGTAAATATTTTTCTTTTGCTTGTTTATTTATTTTTGTTTTTCCTTTTTATCCTTATTTGTTATTATGAACTCTCACCCCTCTCGCTTTGAGTTTGGTTCTAATATTGTTAAAGGAAATAGAAGTAACATCAGGAATGTGCATCAAGGTCAGACCAATCAAGGATGGATGGAGCCAAGAGGATCTAATCAACCCTTTAGGCAGCAACACCCTCCGAGATATCCTGGACAAAGACCATTCTACCGTGCATACCTAGCTGAAAGACATGGTGGACAACCTTGTAACTACCAACAAGCCCCACCCCGTGCATATGAACCATCCTTTAAACATAACCTCGAACCACCACACTCACAAGCTTCTCTTCACCATTTGCCATCATATGATCCTTCCTTACCCCAATACCAATCCAATCGTTCCCAATCATCACCACTTTCCTTTGTATCATGTCCAAGTCTGGCAAACCGCGAAGCAAAGGATCGCCTGAAAGAAACAATGATTAAATTTCAAACAACCGTTCAACAGCTGGAGCAAGCGCTAATTCAATGGGCCACTAGGCGCTCAAATATATAAGGATCAACCACAGCTCCATGTGGACAGCCCGATGAAGAGCGTAGCATGAAAGAATTACTAGAGACTCCAGTAGACAAGACAGAGAATGAATTCGTGCTAGAACAAGTGGAAGAAGCTGTCATAGTTCAAGAAGAATAGTTGGTTGAAGATCTAGGCGATGCTGAACTTCCTTAGGAATACAAAATTAAGGAAAACTCCATCCGAGATGCCACAGTTGATGCTAAGGAGGATACCGTACAATCTCCAAGGCAAGTCGTTTACGAAGAATCAGACGGAATAATCCAAGAAGCAATTTTCCTTGATGATGATAGTCACAAATCTAGTTCTCCTAGTGATGAACTTGCGTCCACAAGTAAATTCTCTGAGATCGAAGAATCTTCCCCAAGTGAATATGAAGATGATGCGTAGGTAGATTTTTCTCAACCTCCAATCTATGACTCGAGTGATGAGGAAGACATAGAAGACTTTGACCAGGATACAGATATAATTGAAGACCTTTGCAAGGAAGTGAAAGAATTCACAGAAGAACACAAGGAAACGGAACTCGCAGAACCACCAAAAACACCTATCCCAAGGCCATTACCACCCAATACAAGCTTCAAGTGGGTACAATCCTTAACTTATAATTTTACTTATTCACTTGAATATGGTTTGCTTGAAACAGATGGCCAACATAGAGCTCTCTGCGGCTTTAAGAGTAAGAGGGAAATGGCTCGTATTCAGAGCTGGTGCACCAGGTTCAATAAGGTTCCACGCTTCACCTCGAAGTACACAGATTGGTATCATGCTCAATTGCATGGATCACAGAGAACGTTTGGTCGCCACGGTGAGATTCTACTTTTTAACCCGCCCGAATGGAAACTTACAAATCAAAACGGAGGCGGATCAAAAAACACGCTTGGGATCATGGATTATGTTCTGACATTCGTCATCCTGGGAGGCTGGATATCTGTTTAAAGCTACGCAGAAGCTTTACATGCCTAGTTTGGGGCCCCAGAGGCTATTGGCATTCCAAGCACTGGTGGAGATTTTTGGACGAATTTAAACACAAGCCACCATAACAGGATGCTCTTCCAATGTCCAACTTAAGGACTTTAACTAAAAGTGCTAGGTGGGAGACAACCCACCATGGTATGGTCGCTTCTTTTTCAATTTATTTCTTGTTAATTGGTTTTATTTTTCCTTTTTCTTTTTAATTTATTAAACCTGGAATCATGCATAAGCATCCATGATAGTCATTGCATTCTGCACTTTTCATGCATAAAAAAAAAGGGTTGTATGACGCGACCGCATACCCCATGCGATCGCGTCATATCGCGAAAAACACCACCCAAACGACCGCGTGACCCACGCTGCCGCGTGATATATATATCGGCGTAAGGATCCAACGAACAGAAAGTTGGGCTGGAATTGTGCGGCCCTTGTGCGTTTCGCACAAATTTGCCCACGCGATCGCATGCCTTATGCGATCGCGTCACTTACCCAATACCAATCCCACGCGACCGCGTGAGCGACGCGATCGCGTCGCATGGATTGCACATCACCCCAAAAGGAGACAGAGAGTTGCGCTGAAACGGCGCTGGAGTCGTGCGTTTAGCACGAATTCCAGCGGCGCGATCGCGCGACCCATGCGATTGCGTCACCCTTCTTCCCCCTATCATGCGATCGCGTCACTCCCATTCTCGTCCCAGCCACGCGACCGCGTGTCCCACGCGGCCGCGTGGATTCGAAAATATAACCCCCCCAGCCCGCGAACCCTATCAGTCACGCAGCCCTCACCCCCAACCCTCTTCTCCTTCTTTACC